>NC_068338.1:32592062-32674562 GCF_014633365.1 Diospyros lotus | reverse complement strand
TGGGCTCATCAAACACTAGCATCTGTTAGATGTACCAGTTTGTGAGCTTGTGAAACATTTGAATTGGGTCTGTTAGGTTTCGCCAGGCGTCTCATAAGTTGGAGTCTTTACCTGCCTTTACAAGATCCTTTTTGTTCTTTTCTGGTGACTTCGTCCTGTAAATTAGGAAGATCATTCAATGGTTACGACGACACTAAAAGTGCAATCCGCGTATGGATCATGAACAGAATAAAATGATTTTCTTACAATATCATTCATTGAAAAACACAAGTATTTCTGAATACCCTGGTGATGCTCTTTGTTTGTGTTCGGTAAGAATTTCATTTTCTAGTTCTCAAACATGTAGATTTCATTTTGCTGGTGATTGTTGCAGAAAGTTCCCGAACATGTTTGGCACCTTAAAAACAAATCTCCAAAGCGTGTGAAGAAATGGAAGTAAACACTGCAAAAACTGACGAGTTTAACCAAATCAACAGGAAATAGTTTGATGAGATTAGACATGCGAGCCCTCGCAACGACTTCGTGTAAGGGTTCATTAAAGGAGGGGTTTTGTGGAATACCATCCAGAGACATATCTATATATCTATAAAGCAGAAACACAGAACACCCACCTCTTACATCTAGGGATAAGATTATTGGAGCCGACACCAGTTTTATACAATATGTATATATATTATAAATAAATTATACCCCAACTAAATTGACATTTTTCTTCTAACACCAATTACATTAACTGGAGCCGCTGCCTCGAATATGCTTTGCTACGTTGTTCGGTCATCCCTCCCGCCTACAAAAAAGCGTTTCTTTGTCCGCAACAGAAAGGTACTCAATTGTACATCGGGAAAAAAAATGAAGATTCTTTGTAGTCATTCAGGTGGTACTGTTGCTGTTGCTGCCTGTGTTTAGTTCTTGGAAGAAGGATTTTCCAGCTTCGTACGTAGACCAGCAGATTGCAGCAGCAGGAGCGTGGAAGAGCATTCTTGGCATCCAACCCCTCGTCAGCCCACTGTATCCGTCTTTTTTCACTATAGTTCGAATAACATCACTAATTGAGCCACTTATAAACCTGTCACATCCACACACGCCCTGCACATCCAATAGATCTATAATTTCATAAGTGCGGATAGAGCACCAGCAGTATTGGCTAATAGAGTCTAAATTAGTTCCAGATTGCTGCCAATGGTAACTTGAAGAATCAAAAAAGATCATAGTAAGGTAATTAAATCAAATTATGTAAAAGAACCCACATTGAGTTATCACATCACCTGTGCGCGACATAAATTGATGAGAATAACAGTCAACATCCAACAAATGCAATTTTGTATGTTTCCTCAAACATCTGCATAAACTTGAAGCATTTCCACCACTGGACGAACAGTCTCAAATGTTTTTTAGTTCCATAACAAGTTTTTATAACTGTTTCTAGAATTGGAAAATGATTAAAAATTTACAAGAAATCTGGCAAATTCAAGTCTCATATGGACCAAAGCCGCGGTAAGATTGTGTTCAAGTCTTAATGCAATGATAATTTTAGGTTACCATGCACCAGTCAAAGTGTCAATAGAATAATGATAGGAGTTATGACTGATGACGGTGTCATTAGTTATGTGGTGTCTCCTCATTGAAAGAGACTAAAAAGACCCTGTGTCATTATCTCCTCTCCTCAGCACCTCTTCTAATGAAAATACGACAATGACTGGTGTCACCAATCATGATTCCTAGTATTACTCATGTCAATATGATGTGAACACCCCTTGGACAGTGGTGATAGGTTATTGAGTTTCCGCCTGACTTGACAAAGACAGAAAATGAGGGAGTTCAGGTATTAGCTAGAGTGACAGCAGAGAGCAGTAACAGCAACAACAGCAGCAAAAATCACAAAGCTTTGTATAAATAGATCCCGGGCCCTGTCTCTAAGTTGTCTAAGCCATCCCACTGACGGAGGTTGAGAAGGTCATGCTTTGCAAGTGCCAGAAATGTGCCACTAGGGTTCTTGTAGTGAGCAGGCACATAGGGTCATCAGGTGGAGGGCTCATGAGCCAGGCTGGGGACACTTGACGAGAGTTGAGTCTAGTGGCAGTGATGTTAGGAATTGGGATATTGAGTTTCTGCATAACTTGACAGAGACAAAATGAGGAAGTTCAGGTATTAGCTAGAGTGGCAGCAGAGAGACTAGCAACAACAGAAAAAATTACAAAGACTTCGTAGAAATAGATCACAAGCCCTGTCTCGAAGTTGTCAAAGCCATCCCACTGATAGAGACTGAGAAGGTCATGCTTGGTGAGAGCCAGAAATTTGCCACTAGGGATCTTGTAGTGACCAGGCATATATGGTCATCAGGTGGAGTGGGAGGGTTCACAAGCCAAGCTGGGGGACATTTCAGGATTGTTTAGAGAAGAGTGGGTGGAGGATGCTTGGCCGAACCAGGAAGATACTGCAGGCATTCTTGCAACAGTGACCCATTGATAAGGCACCTGTGAGCCACTACTGCAGAATTCAAGTAGGTTTCTTGAAAACTACCGTTATGGTTAAAATATTTGTGCCACCTCATGAGACTTGTTGCACTTAATGCCACATATGGAGTCTACTACCAGATTAAAAAGCATATGCCACTTGGGCAGTCGTGATGACATACCACAATTTAGATGCAATACCTATACACATTTCATATATTTAAAGGTCAATGTAAGTTCAATAGTTTCAACTTTCAAGAACGTGAAGAGTAGTCAGGATCCATGAATCTTTTAGTTCCGATTGTAATATCTATCTGTGTACCTGTAATGTCCTTAATATTCAATTTTTCTAAATTCATATTTTGATGTTTTAGTTACAGAAGTCGAGCAATCTTTTTAAGTATTTATGATAACACCAATAACAATAATTGCAAGACGGGTGGTTATATGAAATCTAGACTTCCAACAATCTAAGCTTTAAATATTTACAGGCTTTTTTTGTCCACTAAAGTAATTCATTTATTTATTATTTTTGATAACTTCATGGAGGTGATTCCAGTAGAATTGATAATATTACATTTTTGTGATTCAAATCAGCCCATCCACAGGTGAGACTTAGACCTTTCCTCTTTTGACCCCCATTTTGGTTTAAACCCCATATTCTGTCAAGCTAAGAAACCTTAACCAGTTTGTTCCCCATTCTTTTTGCCTGAGTATCAGACCCAGAAGAATTGAATAGCTGTCATCTAAATGAAAAAACAACAGAATTTATGAAAATAAACACTCTTGCAAACACGTCAATTTGTTTTTTAGGCATTAACATTAACCCTTCAAATACCTTAATTATCTAATTTGGTTGAAAGCAAACCCAACAACCTATATCTACTATCTAATTTTGAATAAAAGTAAATGTGAGAACATTTCCTCACTCTCTCACCAAAAAAAAAAAAAAGGCTCATGTCATGGAAGGAATTGGGGAAGTTAGATAAGAAAGAAATGGGAGAAAATTAGGGAAGAGCATAACAGAGGGAAATTGAGAGAGATTAGAAGGAAATAGGAGGAAGATTGAGAGAATTCGAGAGAGGGAAATGAAAGAATTCATTCAACAATTCAAACATGATTACCCTCCTACAGCAGTGACTTATTTATAGCCTCACAGCCATTGCACCCATGTGCAATACAACTGTAATCCTAACAAGTATTATATTCTTATTTCAATATTGCCCCTTTATTGCTCCTAGGGACATGACAATTCCCCCCCTCTTGAAACAGTTCTTGTCCCCAAGAAATGCCAAACCTCCATAGCTTCTAGTATGCTTTTTCCTTCTCTTCCACAGCTTGGATGGAGAAGTTTTGAAAAGCCTCTGTATGTATAACAAAACAAATTTGTAGTGGGCCTCATGTCCTTTAATATTTCATCACCCTTCGCAATAGTATCCGCAAACACCTTTAAATGCAGCAATGTAGAAATGTTAGGTTTAGGAGTTGCTGCAACATTAATTTCCGTCATCACCCCATCCCTCATTGCAATAGGCAGAAATCCCAATTGGCCAGCTGTAGCAATAACACACAAAGCTGCAACAGCTTTGTTCTCCACAGTTAAACTTTTGACTGTTGCATCTATCTTCCTTAGCTTTCCTCCCGTTACAACCGTTTTCTAAGATTCCTCACAACTTTGAATTTGCTGCTGATGAGGGAAATGCCTAATAGGATCATAACTCATTGGAGATTTCCCTTGGCTGGAAGAAAAATCATCATCTCTCTTTTCAGCGAGCCTGTTCTGCTCCCTTGAAACGTTTGCCTGTCTTGGTTACCTCTATTCCCACCAACATAAAAAACTGGTTTGCACCATTTGAATTCTGGTTTACATCTTTGGAAATGACAGCAACACTGTGACACCGTTTATGATCTGCAAAACTTCCTCCTGGTGCTATCTTCACCCTTTCGTTAGCTAAGGAATCCTTAGCATTATCCGAAACCATAGGTAATGGCACAGTATCCTTAAGAGCTCCACCATCAATTCCATTTTTGATATAATTCTGATTCGGGACACCATCCGATCCTTCAGTCCTTGCTCTAGTCACCAGAGGTAACGGATTGGCCTTAACTTCCTCGATCATTTCATCAGATGCTGTCCCCATTTCCTCTCTTAGCCTTTCGGTAGTTGCATCTGGAGGTAGTAGTTCTACTTTTAACTTCTCAATCAATACAGCAAAATTCCCTTCAACACGGCAGGTTGTCAACATTGATTGAGCCTGTGTCTTTTTGAGAACAACTGGACCAATTTTAGATCCGAAGATCCAGAGATGTTTATCTCCAATTTAGAAATCCCTTGTTGCCTCCTCCTACTCCTATCCCCTGATTGACTGCATCAATCATTTCTTGTTTTGGGCTTCTGTGATTGTCATCTAGTCCATCTTCACCAAAAACTTATTTTCCAAGGTAACCAGGGTGTTCCTTAAATTTTTCTTTTGCCCAAACATATTGGATTAAACCCTCTTGAATTACTGTTGTTACTGCTAGCACCGTCGTCATAGTCACCCCAAATATCCTCTTCATGAACTTCTTTTTCAAATGAATCAAATTGTTCCTTTGTACCTGTTGTCCCAAACATTGGATCATTACAGCTTCCCTCTAGGTAATGCTTTTCATTGCCAAAATTATCCCCTACTTTGCAGTCATCCTTCCTGTCATTGCTGCCTAAATCCGAATACTTCTTTTGTCCAAAATCTAAAATAGGCAGTGAATCGGTCTTCCATAATCTTGACTTCTCCTTATGTGGCTTCATTTTCATGAACTCATGAGAAGAATAAGGATTATTTGTAGGATCTGGTAGCTTCTCTATAATAATTGGATCAAAATATTCTTTGGAAAGCAAACAAGCAAGTAGTCTAACCTGATTTTGTCCGGCGACCATTATCATACACTGGTCCATCATCCAATTTCTGAATTTATCCACAATTTCACGCCGTTGCTTGATCTCCTCTTGCAATAGATCGGCAACACTGTCTAACTTCTTTTCTATTGCTGATTCTACAAATCTAATATTGTTTTGCCTCTTCGTCATCTTTGCCAACACTTCCTACCATTGAGATTCCTTGTGCTTCATCCCAATATCATTTGCCATCAGAATTCAGATTGCTGGTGGATAATCGATCGCCTTGAGGATTGATAGTTAAGAAACCACCTGTAATTAATCAACTCAGTTGTTCAATCAATCCTACGATTGCTTCTAAAACTCCTACTGCAACTCCACAATTTCCCAACCCCAACTGATCTCTGGAAATCATCGCTATGGATCAGCTATTGCTCAAGATTCGCTTTACTATGTGTCACGGTTGTGGGTGACAATAGTATTACACTCTCAATTCTAACGGAATTGAAGTGATGTAATTGACATAACAAAGAATTGGGAGAGATTGAAAGAGAAAGTTAGAAAGAAGAGAAGAAGAGCAAGAAGAAGAAGTACAGAGAGAAATTAGAATTTAGAATTCATATTCCATGCCTCTCCAAGAGAGTCCGAGAGGCTGATATAGTTGGGTGGCCGTGACAACAGGCAATCCCCCCCCCAAATGGTTGTAACCAAAAGTTTTGCCTTATCCTAGCCCCCCTCCACGTGGGGAATCTTAGCTAACAAACTAATTCTAGGAATTGCAATAATAACCCAAAAATGAAAGCAGTAAAGCAAAACAAAAAATTACAATGCAAAAAAAATTTTAAAATCCCTGTTACTAAGGAACAATTGTGACAATTTTCCCCCTCCTTAACCAATTTCTTGTTCTCAAGAAATGCTAAGGAGATTGGCCGTTCTAGGAAATTGCTTTAGGAGATCCGAGAGGTACTCCCCAAGTGCTGCAATCCGAATAGCTGCCACGCCACTTGACTAACATTTGAATAAGTAGAGCCCCCTGCTTGTATACCACCCTCCTCTCGTCTTTGGTTCCACCACACCAGTAGCTTCTTTAGGGAATGTAGGTAGGGCTTTGCTTACTGATTGGGTTCCCACGGATTCCTTGAAGAGGGACACATGAAATACTAGATGAATCTGGGTCCCTTCTGGTAGCTATAGACGATATGCCACTTGTCCTACCTTAGCTTCTATGGCAAAAGGACCAAAGTACTTAGGACTGAGTTTAGTCACCTTCCCCTTAGTGATTGACTTGAGATGTGGATACCTCAGCCTCAAATACACCTTATCTCCCACAACAAACTCTCTCTCACTTCTCTTTTGATCGGCTACTTGCTTCATCTTATTCCTAGCTGATGCCAACTCTTGCTTAAGCTGTTGAGTTACCCGTCTTCGTTGCTGTAGGTATTCTTCTACTATGGCCACGTTGGATTCCCTTTCAACAGCCAGCAAGGTTGGTGGTTGGTATCCAAATAGGGCCTTGAATGGTGACATTTTGATAGAGGAATGGTGGTTGGTATTATACCAGCATTGGGCTAGCTAGGGACAACCACCGGTGCCCCACTCCTTGGGTTGTAAGAGGCAAACACACCTCAGATAGGTTTCCAGACTTTGGTTTACCCTCTTCGTTTGCTCGTCTGATTGAGGGTGGTAGGCGGTAGACATGCTTAGCTTGGTTCCCAAGGCCTTCATGAGTTCTTGCCACATCAGACTTGTAAAAATCCTAGCCATGTCTGAGATAATGTACTTAGGGGGGTCCCATGCAACTTAATTACTCGATCCAGGAAGACGGACCCTGGCCACTTCTTGAGCAGTATAAGGATGAGTTAACCCTATGAAATGAGCAAATTTGATCAGCTGGTCTACTACTACTAGTATACTATCCTTTCCCTCCGATTTCGGTAGCCCTTCCACAAAATCCATTGACACAATTGTCCAAGCTTGGATGGGGATGGGTAGTGGTTGTAGCAGTCCGAGATAGGCTATGTTTTCTGACTTGCACCTCTTGCAAGTGTCATAGGACAACACATATCTTTCGATTTCAGCCTTCATCCCTGGCCAATGAAACAACCTTTTAACATGCAAGTAAGTGTTCTGCACCCCGGAGTGCCCCCCTAATAGAGATTCATGCAAGGATTGCATGATCTTCTTCTTAAGCCTAGTATCATCCCCAATCACCAATCTCCCGTGATATCTCAATAGTCCCCCACTTAGGGTATATTTTTTTTATCTCCCCCATAGCTATCAATCACCTCATTGTACCATTCCGGCACCACTTGGGATATGGCTGCCACACTTCCTTCCTCGTGGCACCTTGATAGTGCGTCAGCAACTATATTCTCCTTCCCCTTCCTATATTGTATGGTATAATCCAGCCCCATTAGTTTGGACATACCCTTTTTTTGCAGCTGGGTTTGAAGTTTCTGCTACAATAAGAACTTTCGGCTTTTATGGTTTGTTTTAATTATGAATTTTCCCTCTTCCAAGTAATGCCTCCACTTGTCCACCGCCATCAAAACAGCTATAAACTCCCTTTCATAGATACTAAGCCCCAAATGCTTAGGGCACAAGGCCTGACTCAAAAAAGCCAAGGGCCTTCCCTCTTGAGCTAACACTGCCCCAATACTTGTTCCACTTGCATCTGTCTCTAGGATGAAGGGTTTGCTAAAGTCTGGTAGCCCTAAGACCGGCACCATTACTCATAGCTTCTTTCAACTTGGTAAAAGCTTCCTCAGCAGATTGTCCCCACTCAAACCCTCCCTTCCTTAATAAGTCTATCAAAGGCTTGCTAATGGCCCCATAACCCTTCACAAACTGACGGTAGTACCTAGTTAATCCTAAAAATCCCCTCAGAGCCTTTATTGAATTAGGCCTTGTCCAAGCTACCATAGCCTCTACCTTCCTTGGGTTAGTGCTGGCCCTTTCTTTAGATATGATATGGTCCAAATACTCAACTTGCCCTTGACCAAAAGCACACTTAGACTTCTTAATAAAAAGTTGGTTAGATCTGAGGATATCAAAAGTGGTTTTTAGGTGAGTTAGGTGTTGATCGAAGGTGGGGCTATAGATGAGTATATCATCAAAGAATATAAGTATGAACTTGTGAAGGTAAGGCTCGAAGATATGGTTCATGAGAGATATGGTTCATTTGAATTTGGTGATACCTCGAGCGTAGGTCCAGCATTGAAAAGAATTGGGCATTGTGCAATTCATCCAAAAGGTCCTCAACAAGGGGTATGGGAAATTTATTTTCGATGGTTAAGGCATTTAGTTGGCGATAATCCACACACAACCGCCATGTTCCATCCTTCTTTTTTACTAATAAAACTGGAAAAGCAAAAGGACTTTGGCTAAGACGGATTATGGATTGTTGAAGTATATCCCTAATCATTTTTTCAATTTCATTCTTTTGGACCGAGGGTTAATGATAAGTGTTAACCTAGGACTATGCGGAATTACCCTTAGATGATATAGGCCTCTCTCAACACTCACAAATCCTCTCGGTGTAAATAGGAATTGAAAACATAAAACTTAAGCAATCAAAACAGAATGAAAATAATAACAAGAAAGAGAAAACAAACCACACAAATGCCAAGATTTATCCTGGTTCAGTTTCCTTTGAGGAAACCTACATCCAGCCTTCAAAGAGCACCTCGATTTATAGAGTGGGCGGTTATCCCTAAAGAAGACACTAGATATTTACAGTTTAACCCCCCCCCCCCCCCCCCCCAATTTCCATTACTTACAGTTTGAGTTATAAACTTCTATCTAATTCTTCAATGACCCTCTAGCACACTGTCATCATTCACTGCTACTACCATCATCTTCTTATACCATATACTCGAGACAACATTTCAACAATAAGACCAGATATTAACTAGTTCTATGTTAGGTTTTAGGTTGATTGTGTGGTCATGAACTCTGATGGGGGAAGGGATGTACTGATGTAAGTTCCAAGAATAGATCCTTATACTCTGCCAGCAATGTAGTAAGAAGGTCTAAGTAATGTACCTGGTCAGCCATATCTTGAGGTGTGCTAACTATCAAGAACATCTCTCCTTGCGCCTTATGTCCTTCTTTGGCCTCCTCGATGGCCATAAGTGTGCCAATTGGATCCACTTTCCTTTAAACATCCTTTGCAGCCTCCTTCCATGGATCATTTTGCAACTACTCGTTTCTTTCCCTCTTGTCAAAGTCATCATTTTCCCTTCATTTTTTAAGGAAACCTCCATTTTATTAAAATCAAACCTTATAAGGCTCACCCCTTTCATCCAATCCACACCTAGGACAACATCACAACCCCCTAGTTGCAAGAGTCTTAGGTCTGCTTCAAACCTCTCTCCTTGCATTTCCCAGCCAAAACCATTACAAGCCGATTTGCTCAACACCCCATCCCCATTTGCCACTATCACACTCAAGAGTGGGGTTCCCGTGAGTTGACATTCAAGTCTTTTGGTCGTGCTTTCAATTTCATCAAGAAAGTTGTGGGTACTCCCACCGTCGATTAAGATCATCATGTTACACCCATTAGCTCAACCCTCCACCTTCATAATCTTATTACTAGCTACCCCTTTCAGAGCATGAATCAAATTTCCCCATTGTCCTCCCTATCGTCCTCCTTGGGGTTCACTTCCCTTTGATCCTCCTCCTCATCACCTTCTAATAGGAGGATCTGCCTTTTACATTGGTGTCCCTAATAGTATTCATCTCCACAACGAAAACAGAGGCCCGCCAACCTCCTTTGTTCTCTTAGTTGTTCCCCGTATGGTACTGAACTTGATCCCCCTACCTATTTTCCCTTCATCACTTCCCGGTTGTAGTTCTTTCCCCCTGCATTAGATGTGCCCAAAACTATTCCTCACTGTTACTGCCTTTGTTTCTTCATCATCACCTCTACCAATGTTTCTTGTAATCAGGCACTCTCCGAGGCCTACTCCATTGTTCTTGGCCTCATCATTTTCATCATTGGCTGCAACTTTTCACTAAGGCCACTCATGAAACTTGACACAAAATAAGCTTCCGAGAGGTGGGGATTGTGGCAGATCATGAATGACCGTAACTCCTCAAACTTTTGCAAATAAGATTCTACACTTCCTACTTTCTTGAGTTTGTTGAATTCCTCTATGGTGTCCATCATGCTCCTTTCTCCAAATCTCTCGCATAGCTTTTCAAAGAACTCCTCCCATGTATACTCCCTCCTCACACTAAGACACACTTGGAACCACGCATCCACTGTTTCATTGAAATAAGCAGTAGCCAAGGATACCCTCTGTACCCTCGATATGTTGTACCACTCAAACAGCCTCTCACATTTCCTTAGCCACCAACGGGGATTAACTCCCTCAAATGTCAGAATCTCTATCCGAGGCATAGGGGTACCCCGGATGATGATGATTGAGTAGTTATACCCTGTCCCTACCCAACATCTCCAACTCCTCCTCTAGGTCTACCACAATTCCAGAGGTCCCAATTCCCCGATTTATTCTATTTCCTTGCATAATTGGTTCATTTCTCTCCCTAGGAGGAAAGTCAGGGGATAATCTTACCAAGTTTTAGCGAGTAAACATCACCATGAACTGCTGCATTTAAGCTCCCAGTTCATCTCACACCCTTGCGATCGAAACATCCAACCTTCGTTCTAATCCCTCTATGGAACTCTCCAACTTGCGATCCATTGTTACCATCGCCACATGATTCCTGGTAGCTCCAAACTCTAGTTGATCGGCTCGGTTCTGGAAATCTGCCACAGTCGAGTTGACTTGTTGGAGTTGCGTCTCCAGGCTCTTCATGTGGGTACCATCCGCCATAGCTCCAAATACAACAAAGTCTCGACCGAGAACCGGTGGCCCTGATACCAATTAATGTCACGATTGTGGGTGACAATAGAATTACACTCTCAATTTTGATTGAATTGAAGTGATGTAATCGGTGTAACAGAGAATTGGGAGAGATTGAGAGAGAGAGTTAGAAAGAAGAGCAAGAAGAAATATAGAGAGAAATCAGAATTTAGAATTCATATTCCATGCCTCTCCAAGAGAGTCCAGGAGGCTGATGTAGTTGGGTGGCCGTGAGCACAGGCGATCCTTACCCCCCCAACGGTTGTAACCAAAAGTTTTGTCCTATCCTGCCCCCCCCCCCCCCACGTGGGGAATCTTAGCTAACAAACTAATTCTAGGAATTACAATAATAACCAAAAAATGAAAGCAGTAAAGCAAAATAGAAAATTACAATGCAAAAGAAATTTAAAATCCCTGCTACTAAGGGACAATTGTGACACTATGGATCAGTGATCTTCAATTCCCTAGCAAAAAGAACTACTAGGCAATAGGTCTGACTCCACCTCTTGGCTCACCTACTGCAAAAAGTCTCCTACACACGCCTCAAACGCCTTCTGATTCGGACCGTGAGGTGATCAGAAATTAGCAGCCTAGGGTGTCGAATCTCATGAGCGAAAGAAGTCGGAGGAATCCGTCTCTCTGAACGGAATTCACCTACAGTTTCGAGTTGAAACTACTTTACTTCGATCGGAAATTAGCAGCCTAAGAATCGTTGCACTTCACACCAATCGAGACTTACACAGCCACGACCCACACCCCAATCACCGTCCAATGGCTAGAGGACCCTAGCTCTGCTTTGGAATTCAAGCGACTCTACCTGGATTGAACGCTGTGGCAATCGTTGGCAATCGATTTGCTAGGAATCAACTTCCTGTGATTCCCTCGATCCTTCAAAGTCGCCTTCAGCAACCTAACTTGCCTCCAAACTTTGATTATAGGAGTGGCAAATTGCAAGTGTTGTTCCTCTTTGAGCCAAACCTATTGCGACAACTTCCACCTCGGGCTGCAGAATCAAATTTCAAGATTCAACCAAAAATGGCCTAGTTGCTTATGTCCCGAACGCCAAAATTCACTAGTGAATCTCGGTTTCAATCAATCCTTGTTTCCTTCCAACTAAGATCTAAAATGCGGAAAGAAAATCACCACTCGAACTCATCTGCTACTACTGGTTTCCGTAAACGCCTCTGCCTCGTCTTTACGTCTAGAATCGATTGAAATTACAGTCAAGGAGTGACTGCTCTGATATCAATTGTCATGAATCTAGCATTCATGACAGGTTTAAAAGGTAATTGGAAGGAATTGGGGAAGTTAGATAGGAAGAAATGGGAGAAAATTAGGGAAGAGCAGAACAAAGAGGGAAATTGAGAGAGAGATTAGAAGGAAATAGGAGGAAGATTGAGAGAATTCAAGAGAGAGAAATGAGAGAATTCATTCAACAATTCAAACATGATTACCTTCCTACAGTAATGGTTTATTTATAGCCTCACAACCATTGCACCCATGTGCCATACAATTGTAATCCTAACAAGTATTATATCCTTATTACAATATTGCCCCTCTATTGCACCTAGGGACATGACAAGTCACATCATAGACTTTGTAAAACTCTAATTGTTGATTCAGTCATCCCTTCATCAATTCTAGCGTTCAAGGCATTCCTTCTATGCGCAGCCAATCCCAAAGTTTGGATAAAGGATGAGGAATGTATTAGGGAGCTAACAAGGTATGTAAAAATCATCAGATTTTTATATCATGAATTCTAGAGACATGAGAAGAAGACCAAGAGGTGAACTTAAATGGTGAGTGAATGGAAAGGAAAAAGCATGTAGCAAAAGAGGTAGGGGAAGACTAAGAAACACTTAAATTAACATGGGTCTAGTGGCATCCCAAAAGATATGGCCATGGATAGAAATTGTTGGAAAGCTAGAATTTATGAAGCCAACTCCACCCAGTAAGAATAATGCTTGTGATTGCCATCGTGTATCAAAAACTATGTGGCTCACCAAAAAAAATAAAAGAACTAAACGGTGTGACTAGAACCAGTCACCAACCATTTATCCAATTAATGCATAAACTTAAAATAGTTCTAAAAATTGTGAAAAGTAACATGGTATCATCAAAAGAAATAGAAACACCAATACAAAATGTCACCCCACTGCTAGGGCCTCATCCCAAGTAAACTTTCCTAGATTTTCTTTACCCCAAGAGAAAGGTTATTCAATTCAAGATAACCCCTAAGAGCTTGTCAATCAAACAGATAATGTACACATTTCTCAACACTTGTCATAAAAGTATATGTTTTCTTTATGGACTGGTCCAAGTTTAAAAACCTTAAATATTGATCCCATAAGAATACCAGAGACACAAAATTCTCTTCTTTTTGGTGTATGTTATCTGGAATCTTTCAAAAACCCAATTGAAAGTTATGAATCCTTCAAAGCCTGGCTTATATGACAAAACAAAGCCATCAGTGACCAAAGACACATGGGGCATAGCATATGGCACAATTGTAGTATTGGACAGTCTAGCAACTTTAAAGCCCATGGTGGACAAGATTGTCATGACCCCAAGGATATGGCACAATTGCAGTATTGGACAGTCTAGCAACTTTAAAGCCCATGGTGGACAAGATTGTCATGACCCCAAGGATAGTTTAGTAAATATAATAGTAGGAGTTGGCATGCAATATACAATAATTATAATTGCTTTTCCTTTTTTCTGTTATAGGGCTTTGTCTTATTCTATAGGCAGTTAGGCTAGATGTTAGAAGCACATGGGAGCATGTGCTAGGCTGTTAGAAGGCAAACATGCCTATATAAGGTTGCTGTAATGGGTTTGTTTCTCATCCAGAAATTAATGAATTGAATCTGTTTTCTCCTCCTCCGAATTCTCTCCCCTTTCTTGATCTTCATCTCCTTCTTTTCTGTTCTTCTAATCCCCCTAACACTTCTTCTAATCTCTCCCTCATTCTTACTAATGCCACATGAATTTATGATGCATAATTACTAACCCACCTAATCTGCACGATTTTGAAGCTATTTCTTTTTTAGGCCTGTCAAAATTTCACTCTGTTTCTAGCACAAAATTTAACTTCATACATTAGGAAGAGTTAGGGAATCAAATGAGCTCTTGGTTCATTAGAAAGCATGATAAAATAGATAGCAATTTCATAAAAGGAAATTGATGAGCATACCTGCCGTCATATTTTCTTCTCATATTCCCACTGGAGGGGAAGAGGGGAGTATTTATAGTCCAAAGAAACCAAACTAATTTGGGAAATGGTAGAATCTTTACACATTCAATATGTGCCTGCTGGCATGCACATTGCATGCCAATCTTATTTTTCAGATTAATCAAAATCCCCCCCCCCCCCTTTTTTACAAAAATGATTCTTGCAACAGTAGAAATTTTACAATTATACTAAACAGGCCTATTAGCTAAGAAGTGTTAGATCCACAGCTAACACGACAGCATCTTATGATGGTGGCATCAGCAAGCATCTGCAACTGGCAGTTTTAACTGAATTCTCTTGCACTAGGAAAGACTGACTGGTTCTCTTATCCGGAATGTTGTTTTGGATGTCAACAAAAGGTGTTTAAATGAGCACCGTCAAGACAGTATCATCACAGGATATAGAGCCTTCTAATAAATCCTAATCCATGCTGTCATGGGTGGAAATAATATAAGGTCAGGAAGTGTCTTACTTTCACAACATTGGGTCCATAAAAAGTTTGTTTGGCTAGCTCAGAAACAATTACAATGCAGGGAAGTGCCTCCATTTGAGTTTTTGTGAGTAAGAGTAACACTACCTATGGCAGCCAATACTTATGTGCACATAATTGCGAGTGCTGACGTGCATTCTGGTGTAAGTGTACTTTTGCACGTTATGAGCATGCATTTATAGTTGCATAAGGATTTAAGTTAAGTGCATAAATATGAAGTAGATAAGTTTATTTTTTGATAACCAAATATCACAAATGAAAACATACTGGCAGTGTGAACCCATACATACACATATGCATATATGCACACACTCGGCAGGTCCGTATAAACGCATAGTTGTAAGGTGCATATATTGAGTAAAAGAAACAAAAAAAAAAAGGAAAACAATACACACCAATGAACAAAATTAATTAGACAACCAATGAGATACAAAATTTGCAAAATTCCCACAGTGGACCCATAAAAAGAAAGGAGGTATAAAAGCAATTAACTATCACGTATCAACTTTGATATGTTGTAGCCTAGCAGCATCGGTTTCAGAATTTCAAGAGCGGATATATAGAGAGAAATTAACTATCACATAACAATTTTGATAAGCTGCAGAATAGCATAATCGATTTCAGAATTTCATCAGGGGATACCTAAAGAAAGTAACTATCACACGTCAATTTTGATAAGCTGCAGCATAGCAGCATTGATTTTGAGATTTCAAGAGGGGATATAGATTATCTACGCTAATTTTTCACAGCCAATATACAGTCTATAAATTTGATCAGTATAAGTGCTTTTACCTGACATTGCAGCTGAGTCTTCACTACGTCAAGTGGCGTTGTAATGGCAGCCCCCAGCGCCCCAGCAGCTGCTCCGGCAGTAGCATGAACCACCAACCGCTCATCACTCGCGCTCTCCGGAGAAATCTCCATCAAGCCCCTCTTCGTTGCCTCATACGTCGCAAAATGCACAGCAGTGAACGGCGCATTCATCAAAACCGTAGTTCTATAAGACGCGTAAAAAGCCCTAAATCCCTCTTCCCTCAATACCCTCGTCACACAATCCAACACTCCCTTGTACGGACTATCACTCAATTGCAGCCTCTGCTTTACGACATCCATCGGCGTGAACACGGCATCGCTCGCCACAGTAGCGCACACCCCCGACACCGCGTGGGCAGCGGAGTTGTTCGGGTTCCCGCCGGAAAACGCCTTCTTGCAGAACTCGTAGACTGAGAAGTACACGGCGTGTGCCGGCCCGGCGCCCAGGCCCATCGCGCCGATGCCGCGGTACAGACCGGCCGGCCCTTCTGTTCTGAGGATGGAGCCGAGGGCCTGGCGGACGCCGGCGGACTTGATCGGACAAGACCCTAGGGCTTGCATACGTGTCTTGATGGTGTCGACCGGAAACATGGCCAGGTGCTCCACGGAGCCAGCGATCGAACCGGCGATCATGAACTGCCAGAAGTGCAGGCCGTCGTGAGAAGGAGCCACGGTTATCTCTGGGTGGAAATCAGGAGGCTGTGGGACCGGCAACAGGTCGGGTTTTTTAAATTTGGGCGTTGCGTCAGTGGCCATAGGTAATCGTTCGATCGAGACAGTGAACAATTAGGGTTTGAGATTGAGAAGTTAGGTTCTCGCTGTGAGTTGAAGTGGGTTGTCGCCATACAAGGTTTAGCGCTCTAGTGATAGATTAATAATGGATCTAGAAAGTGAAGCATTGGATGACAAGATTGGAAGAGGAAATCAATTGCAAGAAGATTCCGCGATGCCGTTGCAGCCAGCCCCTGCTGCTGCCCTGGCTTTCAATTTCAACACGTGATTAGGGTTTCCAAAGTCCGTGGGGTTTAAGTTCAATCAATAGTAACAATGCCAAATTAACAAATTCTTATATTTTATTACAGCTAAACCTGCCTGCGTAGTAGTCAGGAACTTAGGAATTCATTTTTCGTTAATTAATTTCCCCCACAGTTTACGTTTGATCCCTGAAACTAATGAAGACTAACTTTAAATCCCCCAAATTCGTAAACCAACTCTGTGCTTCTAATAAGTATTACCCCGAGGCCGAGGGATGGATGGGGGGATGAACAAAATTAAGTCTTATATATGACTGCTTTCTTCATATCTAATCTATTTCGTGATGTAATTATGGTTAATTTTTTCTCTTATAATGATTTAAAAATTTTAATAACATTCATTGTAAAATATAATTGAAAGATATTTATGTGTCGTCCCATAAATAATGGGTGTTTAAAGTAAATATGTCTTTTAACTTTTTGATTAAAATATATATGGGTATTAAGATGAATTCATTTGACTAAGACTCACCCAGTGAAGAGTCAAGACACAATTTCAACTAATTGGTACGGAGATCGATGATAGCTCTAGTACAGTATAGGATAAAATATAATTAATTATTACTTTTTTATGTTCAGTTTCAGTCGATCGTGATTCATTTTGAACTGCGATAAGTGAGTTTAAAAATACTAAGAAGGGAAAAACAAAAATTTCAGATATGAATCAACACAAGCGATTTTCACGTAGTTCGACCAGAACGATACTTACTCTACGACCACACTTTAATTATTCTTTCAGAATGACGGTATCTGATTATTCTTCTTATACCCCTCATGGTATCTCTGACTCCTATTTATAATGAAGGACCTTTACAATTTGGATAACATATAAAAATATAAATATGACATTTTGGGGGACAAATAGCCCTTATCATCTACACAAAATCGAGAATGAGATCCTTATTATGAGGAGCATGAGCTGTTGCAGGTAAAGTAAATGGACCCTACCCCTGACTTCTTAGCAGCTTTGCCATTTATGCAAACTAGAGGTTTTAGGCCAGCGATCTGGATGGTCCAGCGAACTGAAGGCTTTGCCGGGAGCTCGTTAGTCGATCGCTGAGAGCTCACCAGGGGCTTTGTTGGGAGCTCGCAAGGTGCTCGCTTTACGAGTTTCGAATTTTGATAGTGTATGGGTTTTCTTTGGCGAGGCCTCCTGGGCTTTTTGGGCTTCGGGCGATTAAGGCGGGCCATTGGACTAAGTTTGGCCCATGAGGAATGATACGGGAAATGCGTATAACATAAGCCCCCAGCTCGCGGTGTGATCTTCGCACTGGGAGTTGATGTGTGCCAACTGTTAACTCATCTTACTGCACATGATTATGCCCGTGGGACCTACAAGCTATCGTGCGGCCGCTGGATGTGGAGCATGCGGTAAGTCGTTCCTCGATTTGACGATTGGGATTGATCAGGCCAGAGGTATAAATAGTAGGGTCCCCCATTTCCCTCTTTCACGCCATGTTGAAATCTCTTCTAGCTTTTGCCTTCTTCTCTCGAGACTTCCATTGTTGTCATGCTTTCAGATGCTAACCGTTACCGTCCGGTGCTCAATTCGAGTCTTCATATAGACATCAAGCTTAGTGTTTGGTAAGTTTGCTGCGACTTTCTTTATTTTTCTTCTTCTTTCTTCTTCTTTTTTTTTTTTTTTTGTGAGGTTGTCCATCGTCGGTTAGCCGTCAGTGGTTTTTCCAGTCTTGCCGATTTCATCGGTGTCATCTCTTTTTTCCTAGGAAACGACTCGAATCGGTTGGTTCGGCATCTACTGAGTCAATGACCTTAGGGTTAGTTTCTTATGGAATATCAGGCTCGCAGTTGCAGCCCCTCCGCCTTAGGCAGCACCTTGTTGCAAAGCGTTTGGCCTAAAAAATAGGGGAAATTTTTAGGGCTTTTCTAGTTCTTTGAGGTCTGGCTCCCGACTTGCAACCTGACTGTCCTTTCTTTTTCTTTGTAGATGCCTGACCAATACTGCGAAAATTCATGTCAAAAGCACTGCAACCATATCGTAGGAGAAAACAATACCTCGAACTCCGAAGATTGCCTTGTGATAGGAGGTCAAGATCTTGAGGGCATGAGCTCGCGATCTCAGGAGGTCATTGACGTGACTTCTTCTGAAGCCGACCTGGAGGTTCAAGATCAGGTCGCTGAGGGAAGTTTGGGGCGCAAGATTTTCAAAAGATTTCCATCCAAGGCGAAATATCATGAGGTGGCGTCTTGTATTCAGGAGTTTCGCCTCCCCAGGAACTGCCTTGTATATGTTCCTTCTTCGAGCTCCCACACGGCCTATCCACCATCTAATTTCGTAACCATTAGCCCCCAGCACCATGAGTCTGGCCTTAGGTTTCCCATAGCTCCATACTTTATTGCCCTTCTGAACAATATCAAACTCGCCCCTTCCAATGGACACTGAATCCATACGCCCAACTCACCTCGTTAACCATTTTGTTTCTTGGGAACGGTCTTCCCCCTCCATCCCCGAAATTAGTTAGATTTCTCTTTTTCTTCAAGAATGCCAAGGACGGGTTGTATTACTTGACAGCTCATCCTTCGTAATATAAAGCCGTCATTCCTCAAGATAGGGCAAAAGGGAAATCCAACATGGGTGACTACAAGTCCAGTTGGTTCTTTGTCTCCTACCCTTCATTTTCGTTGCTTAACAACTTTAGCTTCGTGCTTACTCTAGGTAAAGGCACGCTAGTTGGCTTAGGTTGCTGTGTTTCGCCTAATGTTTCTAATATTTAGCTTTGTCGTGCAGACCTTAGAGGCAGAAAACCACTCCTATCGGCCAAAGAAACCGAGGTTCTGGACAAGCTCGTTGCTGCGAGCTTAGGCTCGGAGAGCTTCAAGATAACCGACGAGCTGCTGAGAAACCATGAGCTTGCTCTTTCCCTCGACATCGAGGTTATAAATGGGGACCACGTTGGGGTCCTGCGTGCAAATGTCCTCTCGTCCGCCTTCCAAGTGCTTGAGCCCAGTAGCCAAGCCGGAGGTATGGTAGATCTTGAGCTCATTCAACCAAGAAGGTCTAGGGCCAGATCTGGTGCCACTTCGCCCGTGACCCCGAGCTCTAGTTCGCAGGAAGAGAGGTCGGAGCAGTCGTGGCCATCGTTGCAGCCTTAACAATAACAACACCCACAACAAACCCAGCAGCAACAACACAGCCAAAGACAGCGAGAACCAAAGCAACGCCTCCCCCTTCCTCTAACGCCAAAATGTCGACGTTTAATTTTAGTCGACCGTGATTCGTTTTAGGCCGCAGTGAGTGAGTCCAAAAATGCCAAGAGAGGGAAAACAAAGATCCCAAATGTGAGTCAACACAAGCGATTTTCACATGATTCGGCTAGAACGATGCCTACTCCACGACCGCACTCTGATTATTCTTTCAGAATGGCGATGTCTGATTATTCTTCTTGTACCCCTCATGGTATCTCTGACTCTTATTTATAATGAGGGGCCTTTACAATTTGGATAACATATAGAAATATAAAGATGACATTTTGGGAGACAAACAACCCTTATCATCTACACAAAATCGGGAGTGGGATCCTCATTATGAGGAGCATAGGCTGTTGCAAGTAAAGTAAATGGACCATATCCCTGACTTCTCAACAGGTTTGCCACTTATGCGAGCTGGAGGTTTTAGACAAGCGATCTGGATAGTCCAGCGAATTAAGGGCTTTGCCGGGAGCTTGTTAGTCGATTACTAAGAGATTACTAGGGGCTTTGCCGGGAGCTTATAAGGTGCTCGCTTTACAAGTTTCGAATTTCGATGGTGTATGGACTTTTTTTGGTGATGTCGCCTGGGTCTTCTGGGCTTCGAGCGATTGGGCCAACCCATTTGACTGAGTCTGGCCCATGAAGAATGATGCGGGAAATGCATATAACACTAACCAACCATCAAGTACAAGTAGAATGAATTGTGCGTTTATATATAGGATTATATTAATTATTATTATTTTTAAGATATTAAAATGATAAATGAGATATTTGAGTAAAATATAAATAAATTACAAGTATCTCTATAAATATATTTAAATTATAAAAAAATATATACAAATGATTAAAATTATAAGAGATGTAATTACGTTTTACCCATAATAATAATTTAATTAAACACAAGAGTGAAGGGCGAGTACGTACATTAAAATAGTGTTCAATTAAAGTTTAATTATATGATATTACCTACTACCTCAGAATAGTCAATTAAAGTTTATATTTTTATTTATTCTAAAATAGTGTTCAATCAATCAACTTAAAAGAGGAAAAAATCTCCAAATTTAAGGTGATCATGGGCGTTGGGCCCATGTTAAGAAACACGTACAAATATACCCAAGAGTTGAGGAAGATATTTCAGCATTTTCTTTGGAGACAAACAGAAAAAGTACATGTGGAAAAAGTTGAGAGAGAGAGAGAGAGAGAGAGAGCAGTAGCCGGATAAGATATTTTTTTGAGACATTTCAAAGAAGAACCTCATATCTATGTATCTTCCCGGGAGGAGCCCCTCTTCACAAATCGACCCTGCAACATCCAAACACCACAATCCACAAATTAATTAACCATCCATGACTATGAGAGAGAGGATAATAAAAATAATAATAATAAGCAACCTTGAGCCTGGGTCTTTTTTCTGCATTGAGCTTGCGGACTTGATATCTTATCTTCTTGGAGAACAATCTGGTCTGACGTTTTTCCTTGTACCTCTGTACACTTGCTTCCCTTCTTGCTCTTTCTTCCTCCATTACCGGCACCTCTCCTATCTAAATCAATTGAACACCACCAAAAGTATTTCCAAATCATCATTATTATCATCATCATATATATACAGAGAGAGAGAAGAGAAGAGTTAAGAGTATGTATAATTACTTACGCCCGGGAATGGATTTGATTCAACGCAATCTAGTCTACTTATATATATGTTGGGCGTATGTTAAGGAAAGAAATCAACTGTAAGGATTAATTACTAGTAATTGTTTGAAAAGTACTGACATAGGCGCCGTTGTTGTTGTTGGGGATCGTGAGCGAAGAACAATAATGGCCGTCGGCCAAAAGAGTCCGGCGGTCGGACCAAGCATCCAAGACCCCTTGATAATTTAAGCTCAGATTCAAGGAAAACCCATTGTCGACGTAGTCATGATCATAATCATCCCAAAATCCGTAGCTTTCTCTCTTCGCGGTGCTGCAGTGGCGGCGGCTATCTCCTTGCAAGCACATGCTCGTTTCTGCTACCTTCTGGTCGCCTTCTTCATCATCATCATCATCATCATCTTCTTCTTCTTCTTCTTCTTCTTCGTCTCCGACTGAAAATCCTTCCCAGTCCATGAAGTACTTCCAGCCTAGTTGAACTTGACCGCACATATCCTTATTGCCCTGACCTGATGACTTCTCTTCCTCACCTTCGACACTCAAAATGCCCTGATCATGATCCAAATCATCTATGAGACTGGAGAATTCGGAAACTGTACTTGTTTGAGCAGGCACTTCTTGTTCTTCCTTCTTGGGGCTTCCTGGTAAAGAGCTATGCCTCATCCTCTCTGGGCGCACTCTCTTATCTTATTCTAATTAAATTGAAGTAAACTGTGTGCGCGTTGGATGTCTGCATGAGAATATATGTACAAGAGCAGTGGGAATTATTAAAGGGTAAGTTTTTGGTTGCTCGGGTGGCGTCTTATCCTCTTGTGATTGGTCGACACCTCGTCTCACCTGTTGCATTTGTGGGGTTGGGTATACTCTTCTCGAGAAAAGTGGAAAAGCTTTCACTCTCCTTTGTCCGAATAGAGATGTTTTGACACCCATCCATCCGCTTTAGCAGTTTAGCTTGTGAACTTCTGGTAGTGCGTTTTCCTATACAGCTGATCGCATGCATTTTTATAGCTTAATGTAAGTAATTAACTACTTAAGATAGGTTGGTGATATTATTATGATTATTCAGTAATTAAAGCCACTAACTTTTTGGAAAAGGCATCATTTTGTTCCAAAAAACACATATATATTTTCATTCATCTAAATCATCATGAAGTTTGTTTGTTGCAAAAGATAATTTTGCTTTTATCAAACAGAAGTCTACTTATATCTTAATGACTATTTCAAGATACCAAGCTAGTACAGGCCAATGTAGTTTTTGGTGGGCACAGATTAAGTCTTAAATACATCCCTAAAAATTCGTACTCCGTAACTACTATACTACTTTTTTTGTAACATGGCTTTTTAGTTGGGTTCCAACCATTTATGGGTCAGGCCCAGTTTATATTTTAATTGGTTTGGGCTACAAGAGTAAAAATATCCGTCCTTTGCAGACCAAGTGTAAGAGTTTTGACCATTTGGGCCCTACAATTGGACTTTTAAACATGAATATATTTTACAACCCGAAAGAGCAAATAAATTACAAAACTTGTATTTGATAATACTAATTTAATATTATGTTACACAAATTGACTTTTATATATAAAATGGCATATCTCGTTAATACTATCATAAACAAGGGGGGGAAAAACCCCATAACTGCAAAAATATCTCTTTTAATTATATAGAACCTTTTTATGTTTGAAATGATAAAAAAATCTTAAACACAAGTGGTCTCGTATATGGGATTTTACTAAAACCAAGACCAACTGCGATCTTTTCCATTTTGGCATTGGAAAAATACAACAATTTAATTTAGACAAGAAACTTGAAAAAAATGGAAAAAAGACATACATACCAAGAGACTAGTCTAGGGCACTTATAGAGGCATATATAATATATAATCTTCTAATTTGGTCAAAAGCCTCTTCGGCTCTTTATGGCTCCTTCTCTTTTGAGGGGGCTCGAGGAGACGCTTCCAAACAAGAAGGTAGATCAGTTTGGAATGTAATTAACTTGTCGTTTATAGAATTAAAAAAAAAAAAAACATAAGAGCAGACTGATCACAGTTAATCATGTGAAGCAGTATGTACTTGATCATCTAACCGATCCCCCCCCCCCCCCCCCACACACACACATTAAGAAGCTTGAGCGTCGAGCAGTGGCCGAGTCGGAGCTTTCCAACAGGCAGATCATATTAGGTAGCATAAATCCAGGATTCTCTAATTAATTTAAACTTCAATATACATATATATATATATATGGGTTGATTAGTAAATGAATTACGTAGATTTGTGTTCTTAAAGGGTTTCACGATATGAATATTGTTTAGAAACTAGTGAAGATAAGATATTCTTGGAGTTATTGTACTTGCAAGATTTTCCTCTAATTCAACTTCTTATTTGATGGATATAACCATAAATAATTGTTTTTAATTTTGTTAATGTTTAATTATAATCATTATCAGTTGATCATTGCCCCAAATTATAATGAATATCATGTAGTACTTTTGAAGCAATCATATATAATAATTTGGTTATATGATCAAAAGCTTCAAGTGGAATTTAACGATATTTTACCATATTAATCAATATGACTTTCTATTTTTTTTTTTTTTTGTCGGGTGAGAAAGAATCATTACTTTTATGTAATTTAAGAAAAAGTAGGAGAAACTTCAACCCGGCCAGCTTTAGTTTTACTCCATAGATCACATGCTAGGGTTGACCTCCATGATTTAATTTTCCCTAATCCATTCCCTTTCATTATTTCCACCCCCCTCCCCTGTCTCTCTCTCTCTCTGTCTCTGATACAGCAGGAATCTCAGAAAATATATGTTTGAATCGGCAAGAATTGGAGAGAAAATCTCAAACAGTGATGAAAGATATATTAGCAAAATCGATCACGTCCAAAGAGACTCTCTCTTGAGAGGATCTTGGACTTCACTGCTAGAAGAAGCAAAGCTGAGGTACTGAGGACACAGGCTATTATTATTGAAGCTACTGCTACTAGTACGGGATAAAAGAAGCGATGATTTATCATCACCGGGCTCCATCTGCATCGCCGTCATCGGCAAGCCCGTCGGCTCCTGCTGCATCTGGATGCAAAGTATCTCCGCCTGCGCCACCGCCAGCTGCATTTGCAGCTCTGACACCCGGTCCTGGAGATAGGAAATCGCCCCGACGCAGCCGTAAACCGGGTCTCGCATTCGAGCATTCGCTTCGTAAACTAAACTGCTCACTGCATCTGCTCTCTGATGAACCGGAAGCTCCTGTTTTCAATAACACACCAACCACAAACGTTAGATTTACATACATATATTTTATATTTTTTTTGTGGACAAAGAGAACCAGCATCAACATGCATTGTAACCTGCAAACTAAATGTAATAATAAGCACGTAGAAATCTACTTATACATATAATGAGGGTCTGTGTGTGTGTGTGTGTGTATGGAGAGAGAGAGAGAGAGAGAGAGAGAGACGGACATGCAACATCTTGCTGACATTGCTAGCGCCGAAGACCTTGTGAACAATGGCGAACTTTTGGGGATCGTCCGGCTGGAAGTAAGGAGCGAAGATGCAGTCTTTGGTGCAGCGGCGTCTCAGCAGCTTGCAGGATGCGCACGGCGAGTTTCCCCCCATTTTTGTCCTAGCTTGGAAAGAGCAGAGATTGGTATATTATAGATATAGAGAGAGAGAGAGAGAGGGGGGGGGGGGGGAGGGGCGGGGGGAGGAGAGGGTTTGAAGGAAGGTGAATACGTACACACGAGCGAGGTGTTAAGGAAATGATGGGGTTGGGATTTCTATTTATAATGGGCGTGAAGGTCGTAGAATGGATCTAATTAATAGCATTTAAATATTGGGATAGAAATGGAAAAATCGTAATTAACAAATAGAACTGGAATGTGAGAGAGAGAGAGAGAGAGAGAGAGAGAGAGATGGCAGGCAGTCCATGAAGATGGAAGAACGACGTATAATTTACGTTTGTACATGCTCTAATTAATTGATTACAAATACTAATTAAAATTTAGAACAATATATATCACCGTTATTAGGTTTGACAGGGGGGCTAATTTGGTCATTAGAGCACGAGCACAGTTACTTGAACGTTCGGCGAGGCGAGGCGAGGGTTGACCACCGCCCCGGCGCGTGATAGCCTGGCAATGCCATGCAGTGCGTATGAAGGAAGTCTCCAAAGTTCTTCTTTGACCCTTCTTCCATTTCACACCAACCAACGTTTAAGTTTTTTATTTTTATATTAATTAATTAATTAATTAATAATTATATATCAAAATGCATTCATCAGAATATTTTATAATTACAAAAGTATTAGTTTTACTTGAATATATGTAGATGATCATTTTCACATAAGAGTTATGTTGAGGTATAATATAAATAAAGGCAGAGTCTAATTTTCATGTTTCGAAAACTATATGCTTAATGTCTTGTTACTGTAATTTAGTAAAAGTTAAGGATATGTGTAAAATAATTTTGTCAATATATTATTATTTTAGGAAATGCGAGGCCCTAGCCCGAAAGAAATGGGCTCTATGTGAATGTTTGTTGGGCGTCCAAACATTAAACATTCACGTGGAAACATAAATTGATCTGATCTCTGTCTCGTGATGTGATCAACGGTCACGCATTGCCACGAATTATAAACACCAGAACCAGATTACTGAAGAAGCCCGCACCTCGCAGGAAGACTCGATTAGCCCTCCAAGTCCAAGTGTAGGGTCACTTTGGGAAATATAAACACATGCACTAATTATGTCATTGACGTACGTTCTCATGTAACACAGTCATCCGTTGCATTATTATTATTATTTTATAACGAATGATTAGTTTATGGTGGGTTTTTAATATTGTTTCTAATCAAATAACAATTATTTATTTATTTTCTCTTATATTGTTTAAAAGAAAATCATTATTTATTTTATGAAGAAATTAATGTTGATGACATCTGACACGAAGCTGTGGCATAAAAAAATAATTAAAGAAGGAAGTAATTAATGAAGGGTTGTAATGCAATAAACATACAGTCACATGCTATATAGTCATCATCTGGTTCTCTACTGTTTGGTTGCATGCGAGCAAATTGACCTCACATCCACATGCATGCACCCTTATTTATTCCCTTATTTATTATATATATATATATATATAAAGCTTGGAGTACTTAATGAAGATGAGAGGGTTTAAATTGAATTAATGGTATAAAACTAGAAATTATGATCGTCATCTCTATATAATTAAGGTTAAATTAAATTTCATTAAAAACAAGTTCACATGTACATATATACATATATATATATAAACTTTTATGTATTTATTTAATGTTCTTCATTTATAAAGGTAAAAAATGTATTTAAATAAATTAATAGTGGGTTTGAATACTAATTAATGGATGAAGAACCCTCTGGAGGCCTCTACGACTAGACTAAATTAATAGTTATATATATATATAGTTGCAGAACAGAACCCTAAGACGGATTCCTGCTTCTAATTGCATTGAATGCACTCCACATGATTCCAAGCTTCTAATCTTGTGTTTCGAGGAAAACAGCCCTGATTCTTCCCCAGTTTCATGCATGGCAATTATATATATATATATATATATATGAATACATTTTTTAGGGTAATATTTTAAAGCTATAATATAATATGATGTATATATATAATATAGACGTGTGGTGTTGTGTTGTGTGGTGCAAATTAAGTAATTAATGAAATTATAGGGGTAATAGAATAGAATAAGAAGAAAAACAGACATCTTAATTTCTCACCACCGTCCTGGAGAAAATAAATAATTAAGAGGGCTGGCTATACCTCCGATGCAAAATGGCATTGAATTCGCGCTTGGCGCTCGATCGGTGTAATATGGAAGATTCCAATATTCCCTCTTGAGATGTGTATGTTTTTCAAACGGGTGGAAACGGTGAAGATTACAACGTAGGTACGGTAGGAGCAGAGCAATCTTTGACGATGGACTATTGTTACCATCTCCATCTCCATCTCCCTCCCCCTCTTATCATCAGCTGCTTCAATATTACTAATTAATTAAGGCCTTTGAAATTTCATTACCCATAAACTCGATCCATACAATTTTGGTCTTGCTTCAATAATCATCACCCTATCATTCTAAATTAATTTCTTTATTTCATATTCTTAAAAAGTCAGATACACAGCTAATTAATATATCTATTTATTATTATTAAAAAAATCTTCAAAAACAATAAACTTTTTAATACTTTTAGATAATAAAACTTAAAACAAATTGATTAATTTAGTTTTATCCACTTACAAAAAGAGTAAATTAAGACCCGTCAATTTTGACTATTTTGATCTGCGCCCCTTTTTTTTTTTTTTTTTTCTTAAATTGAATTGATATAGTAATTTACTTCGATTATCAATAGATAATGTAATTTTAATAATTATGAGACTTGATTTTTGCTGTCCAAATCGATGATATTGGTAAAGGATGGCGGTAGGCACAGGCACGTGAGTGAGGACAGGGCTAAATTGTTGCTGCAGAAACAGCTTGTTTAACTTAGAATTAATTACAGATTCCCGAGTCTGAGTCCGAGGCTGAGGTACGTAGCTCCCTGCTTGTAGAAGAAGTGAAGAGGCGCCGTTGAAAATGAAATGTATGGCGTACATGTATGCAGATTTTTTTTTATATATTTTATAATAAAAGAAAGTACCAAATTTTATTAAATTTTTATATAAATAGAAAAACTCTCATTTTAAAAAAATATACTCCTAGTACTATTTAAAAACCTTAGTGGTTGTTCAAAAATTATCTTATGTTTTCTGATAGTGTTTTTCCTTATAAAAATTTATCAGTTTAAGACAATTTCTTGATATATAAATTTTATTATTGTATCTAATGAACAACACTTGTCATAAATATTATCTTGTATATATCAATAGATAGTAGTTGGCTTTTCATAAATTATGAGCCCATTTATATGAAAGAAGTCCAAAAATTTGTCTTCTAATTTTTTTGTAGTATTATTTCAATTTATACTTAGTAAGATTATGTTAGATTGTTGGTTTTTAAGTCAAGTGTTTGTTGTTCTTCAGCTCACACTATAAAATAAATTCATCACTAGACACTCATAATTTAAATACAAGAGAGACATATAATATTAGAGATGAGCAAAATTTAATTAAATGGAACTAACCAAAATTATCAAATAAGTAGACAAAGATATGTAAAAAGGCCAACTTAAATATACTCACTTTATTAACTGTTTGAAGAATAAAAAGTCATGGTTTTTTTTCTAACTAAAAGATTAGACGAGGGATGATCAATGTCACATTTTATTGGTGGTAATTTGAATAATTCTTATCATTATCAAAATAGGATGAACCAATAATTGCATTTCAGACATAAGAATGTTAATGGGTTGAATTTGAACTGGCCAACTGGGTGGGTACCTATTCTTCCGTTCCCGTCTCTGCATTCCCTTTTCCCTCCACATTGCAGTGAAAAACTCAGTTTGAATACATCCTCAATTTGAATTCATATATATATATTATAAAATGTTTGTTACCAATACGAAATGAGTGGCTACGGACCAAAGTGCCTTAATAAAATCGAAGCAAGGACACCTGCGGGATAACACTCAGCATGAGCATAAAGCCAATCCATCAGATCAGACACTGTAACTCACAAACATATGCCACTTTTCCAGAACAAATAAATCATCGATACAAGATATGAAGCAGGGTTGAGGGAAAAAGAAAACGAAGTAAACTGTTTTACAACATGGAACATCTAAAATAACATAGTAAGAAGAAACTCATTTGAAGGGGGCCAAAATTATCCTCAGAAATTCGTCTTCTAACACCAGATTTCTTATGACATCAAATTGTTGTCATAATAAAACAGTTGCCATCAGCAGAACTATCAAGTGAATGACAAAGGACCTGTGCCGAGGAGCTGAATCAGATGTCCGCAATCCAACTGAAAATCTGCAGTTCCCCACCGAAGGGTCGACAGTAGTAATCAGACCCAACCCACTAAAATCGCAGCTATTGGCCCTTTGACCGTGCTGCTGGTAGAAGCTGTTGAACGCGTACGATATGTTCCCAGGCCAACTAATGTTGAAACAAGAACCACCTGCAGCAAGCGCAGTGCAGTCCGCAACAGAGCATGCATCTGAAGCAGTAGCAGTGGCATTGGACAAGTCCCTGTTGTTGTTCACAACACACCATTTGGAAGCAAGGTATTCCACATTCTGTGCGTTCACCAGGTTTCTAGAGCCCTGCCCAAAATCGACACGGTACTTGGCCTGGCCGTCAAAAGTAAATATTCCCCAGTGTCTCTCAAAATTTCCTGTTGTTATGCTTCTTTGGTCCTCATCCAGCAGGCTAAATAAGTAAGTCTCAGTTGGTGGTTTGTGAGGTCTTAGCGGTGTCCCTGATTTGCTGTGAAGGTGCTGCATCAGGCCTTTCATGAATGTCTCAGCAACGGATGAAGTGGCATTGGCGGCCCCATCTGTAGGCCAGCCAATTTGCCCAATGACGATCTCCATTGCAGGAAACCCAGCAGTGGCTAATGCTGTAACAAGGGTATCATAGCTCAAGTCAAAGCTGTTTTGGTAGGTTTTATGGCTGTCACTGTGAGGGCGTGCATTTTCTTTGAATAGGGCGAAGTCAAGGGAGATGTTCTTGCTATGATGGAAACTTATGAAAGGTGAAATACTTGAAAAGAAAGGAGAATGATGTCTGTTGAGAAATGTGAGGAGTTCAATCATGGTTTTATTGAGGTCGGGCCTAAAATGCCCTTTAGAAGGCAGACCAGACTCTGATATGAAAGTGTCAAAACTGCAAGGAACCACAACTTTGACCTGGTCTGCCAACTTGGCACGAGCAAGAGCAGTTTGGACATTGATGGCTGCACCAACAACGAAGGGGGAGAATTGCTCACCATAACTTTGGAGGAATGGCTCATTGCCTATGGCAACATACCTGTAAATAGGCTAGTTATTATGAACAGGAACAGAAAACACTCTAGTTGTTTCTATTAACACAAATGAAAAAGAAAGAACAAAAACATTACCATGCCAAAGCGGATTTTCAGATTCTACATTCTTCCCTAAAAGAATTCATAGTTAAACCTTAATTAACTTTTGCATTTTTATATCTTCAGGGTTCACTGTTTGCTAATGCAACAAAAGACTAAAGGTGATCTTCCATCCCATAGTGAAGTTGATACTTCACTGGAATACAACATTTTCTTTATGTGCCTGAGCAACAGACACCATTCATTTGATTATAACATAATGGCAGTCCACTGTCAGCAGCTTGTGTGTTGAAATGCAGCCTTGTAAATCAAGAAAACGAACAGTTTAGGTAATATAATTTCACATATGCAGAAGAATGCAAGCTCCACTGAAGAATCAACCTCAAGCAAATACAATGTTCCCAAATCAAAGCAACTTCACAGATGATGTTAAGGTAAATAAGCAGATTAAGCTGGAGCTTGCTCTGCTGTCAACCTAAATGACCACTCAAAAATCAGTATCATGTTCCTTAGAAGTAACATTCATTCTCTTTCCAAGCCCACAACAGCTATCAACTTCACTAAGAATATCTAGACTTTCAAGACCCACTCCAGTTCCAAAAATAGCATGATACAAAAGTAAAGGCACATATCATACACTACTGGCCATTTGTAGTTGCCCACGATGACTAACAGAATTAAGTACTCGAGAACACTGACATGATTGCTAAATGCAGTTTCAAAAAAGGATATTGTTGCCATATTAGCAAATTCAGCTCAATAGCTTTCCCAAAAATGATGAACCTAGAAATCCCAAGAGCTTTGCAGAATAAATAAATTTGATTTAGTAGCTTTGTCTAAAGCATGTTAAATCATTGGAAGTACAAAGTATTGCAACCATTAGATGCCACCAGACCATCTTAATGTCACTTTTAAACTTCTGAATGAATTTGTTCATTATTCTTTCCCTAGAATGCTATTCATCCATCCTGACACTCAATTTCAGTAACAGTCACTTATTATTTGATTTTCCTGAACCAAAAACCATACAAAAAGATCATGGAAAGTCTAAAAATGATCAAGAAAACAAATGGATGTGTAAAGTTATTGTTTAAAGAAAAAAGAAGCTAAATGACATAGTCCATAACGTTAATATAGGCACACTACCAGTAGCCTACTAGTGCAATGTTTCATGTTTGGTGTTTAGTTTGAAACTGAAGAAAACCAGAATAATATACATCTATGTCAAGTAGCTAAATAGATATTAATCGGATAAATTTTCATGAAGAATTACCAGAAAGAAAAGAGAACTTAACGAGGGTAAGCAGATATTGAAATAGTACAGAGCTTGATATGGCCTGAGAGTAAGCGATTCTATTTTAAAGATAACAAACCGGACTAGAAATGATAGAATAAACAAGGTTAGAACTATAAAGTCTATCAAATTGATTTGGTATCAGCTGTCTTCAATATTAGGACTTTTAATAAACAAAACCAAGATCAAGCTAAGGACTTGAATTTAAAAATCATATACTTCTCAACTTGTAAAAAGGAAAACAAAAATGAAATCTGGGGAAGCAGAAATTTAAGGCTGATTAAAAACAGACACTTGCAAAGGCAAAGGTTTCCAAAACCAGTAAATGCCAATATTCACAAAATTCACCACCATCCATGCCTGCATGCCTTATCGTTGATGGCCACTAGTAAAAATCAGCAAATGCGTGAAACGGGTTTCATAATCAAAAAAATTCTAAGGCACGACAACTTAATGAAAATTTAAATATGCACATATAAGTCACCTTCCATTGTCTTACGGCATTTAGAATTTTGTGAACCTTCAAACAAGGGCATGTGCACAGAATTCAAAGTTCAATATTTTGTTCAATTGTAACTAGAAAATATTTGTGAAATCCAAATTTCCACTTACATTTGGAGGTTCACAAAATTCTCATAAAATATATTAGAATGATTAGACTATTAAGCCCAAGAACATGGACACAAAAAGGAAAAATCCAACACTTCTAAAAGCATCTAGATAAGGGATCTCACAACTTAAAAGAAAATCTTTAAAATGAGAAAATGATCCATTGATTATTAAGCATGGCAAAGTAACCTAAAGGCCACGGTTTGGTTAAATGCAGTCAAATGTTATCACAAACTCTTCTCCTAACATTTTCTGACCAGCCAAAAAAGACAAAAGAAAAAAATGAGAGAGGAGAGAAAAAATAAAGATAAACAAGGACAAATTAAAGCATCAGAAAAACAATTAAAAAATAAAATAAAACAAAGAATTAATAAACTATTCCTATATTTCAAGTTAATATTTGCTCCCATGTAACATCACTTGAGCATATTTAGCAAATACCCAGAAACTCATTTGTATATTTATTAAAAAATAAATAAAAGAAAATAAAGAATGTTAACAATCCATTTGTATATTTCAAGAAGATATTTGCTCAAATGTAACATCAACTTGAGCATATGTAGCAAATCCCTAGCAATCCCTGAAGCAGATTATTAAAAGCATAAAGTGAACTCAAAAATAAAAAAATCAACCAATGCTATGTTGGGATTGATACTTCCTGCAGTGCATACAAACCACAATCTAATCAAAGCATCTAACTATAACAAATAAACAACTACATGTATCGGAAATACTTCTTTTACTTTATTTATTTTCCCTGGAACACCATTTAGATTTGACCTCAATTCATGCTTGAAGCACCATTTCACTGTGTTGGGATAGAAGCACCACAATCTTAACAAAGCATCTAAACTATAAAAACCAGCCAGGTTGTGCTCAATTTCACCAACAGTCAAACCCAAAGCTGTGCCAAAATTGACACTCTCAACTGATACCCCTTGGAATACACCCCCACCCCACCCCACCCCACCCCGGCCTCCCCAACAAACAAAAAAAAAAAAAATGGTAGAGAGGGAGCACAAAGCATCAAATGAGGATGGTTCCCTTAATTTTTTTTTTTAAAGGAAAAAGAACCAAATGCTCCATACAATAAAAAGCCCTACTCTTTCTTCCCCACTAGAGGAACTGCATAATATAAGTGAGTGGCATGTCTTAGTAGTTAATCCACAAGTCACACAATTACAGGCTCAATATGACAAGACATCAAAAACAAATATTGACATCACCCAAAACCTAAAAAAAAAAAAAACAAAAGAAAGAAAGAAAGAAAAGGGCACCAAATCTAGCCCTCTCTACATCATAACATATAAGTGAAGCAACCAATTGGGCCCCCAACCTTGGTAGATGAATATGGAACCCAAATAGGCATCAAACAAAGAAGGCCAGTCTTTGGCAGATTTTGTCCCTGCAACTAGTTAGGAAAAATCAAGTCTCCCTGCATCGTGTATGCCAGATTCACTTGTCCTTTCACTGCCTTGACAGATGGTAATCACAATCAAGTAAAAAGACCACTATCAAATTTACTAGGGGGCTACGTCTAAACTACAGAAACAAAGAGATACCTTCAAGAGATAAGGAAAGGCAATCATCAATAGCAACCTCCTTGTGCTTGGCTAACCTGATGTGGAGAAGGAAGACCTCAGGAATGGTCTATTCCAACATAAATAACATTTTGGACATCGAAATCCCCAACCTCTCCAAATTTCGATGTTAATGTTTTTGACATCCCCTACCTTCCCCACAACAAACAAATTAAACATTGACAGCTTGATCGCAAGGTTTGTCATACATGTTGATGACTAAATTTCACCCAGATGGAACAAATAGATTGGCCAGGATATGAGTGATGATACTTGCTCCATCCCAATTAACCAAATTAAGAAAATAATATATACTTATTCACAACACATGCAAGCCTATGAAACTAACACAACCAAGAAGAATATATGCAAATGTACTGTATTCCTAAATTAAGTTTCATCACTTAGCAATTTTTATTCTACCTTATAATTTTAGGCACTTTCTAGTTTGAATTGCTTTATTTCAGTTGATAGTTTGAGCTTTGCAATTTAAAATAGGAAAATGATAGAAGAAAAGGAAAAAGGCGCACAGAACCCACAGGGCTCGAAACTCCTCCATTCAAGAACCGACATTATCTCTTCAGGAACAACAACAACCCCCCTCCCCACCCCCCACCCCCCAAAAAATAACTTTCAACATAGGCAAACGCATGGATAAACAAAGTATCAAATTTACATGCATTGGATGAAAATAGAGTGAATGACGTACTCGATTCGAACTCCACCGCCTCCATCAGAGAAGTAACGGGTGAGATTATCGTGTACCCAACTCTCCGCCGCCTTCTTGGATGAGTTCAGGCTCTTGAGCATCGAATTGGGAATGCCGACGGTCACGTAGATATGAGAACCGGAGAGAGACTGGAGGACGCTTGGGTCGGCATCGAAGAGCTTGACCTTGGTGATGTTGTTCGATTTCAGCAACTCTACCACCTTGGGCGGTGGCAGCGGGTGCGAGGCCGCCGTGCCCCAGTTCACCCCTACGGCTCGAACCCTAGCCGGACACAGGCTCGAAACGGCCAGCACAAGGGCTAGGATGCGGCAAAGATTCGAGGCCATTGATGGGAGCTCTCTCCGCTGCAAGTGCTACTGCAGTGCCGGAGCGGCCCGCGCTCCATAGTTCATTCTACGCCTGCGTATAAACTACTGGTCAAGTGTGTGGCGACTGTCGAGTGAATGTTAACAGGAGAATAAAGCTGACAATAAATTAACTATTGGCAATAATTATATTATCAGCTACTTATTCCATTTTTTATTATATTATAAATATATTTTTTTATTTTACACCCCCAACTCTCTTTTCTATTTCACTCTTTTATTTTATTTATTTATTAATAAACTTAAATTATATTTATTTTATCTTACTTATAATTTTTAATAATTAAATATATAAAATATTTTTCATTATACAAAATAATCAAATACACATATATACAAACTCAATAATCAAATACATAAATATACAATATCTCTTATCCAATGCAAAAATAAATATAAAATACCCCAAAATCACATATCAATGTTCAATATGTTCAATGAAGAAGACATGCCACCATTGTTGTTGCTAGTTGCCATAGTCGGACTTTTTTTGCCATTGTTGCTGCTCACCACCTTCGTATGCAACTCATTTTTTTTGGTTGATTTAGCTTTTTTCGCATTTAGTTCTTTCTCTTCTCACATTGATGGCCATTGAGGTATGGGGAAGAGATGTCGAGGAAATTTCGATCACCAATTATGATAAGACTTTTCAAGGTTGCCAATTTTTTTACAAGAGAAATTAGCTATGATGAGCTTGTTGAAATTGAAAATTTTGATTTAATCCTTCAAAATTTGGCTCGACAAAGATTTTCGCATCATTAGAGATAGTCTCAGTAACATGAACTTATTCTTACAATCTCATTTAATTTTTTAAATTACACCCACACATGTGAGAGATAATAGACATTCTCAAATATATGACATTTTTAATATTTACAAATTACAAAGACACTCCTTAATTTTTTTACTTTTATATTTTTCTCCTTAATTTACTGATTTTACAACTTTAAAAATAATAAAAATACTCTTAATTTTTGTCCATTCCAATTTCTATCCTCATTTCCTTTTTTTTTTTCTTTATAGCAAAGGTTTGCCAAAAGTCAAATCACCTATTGTTGAAAAATAAGTTTTAAAGAAATTTTATAGTGTGAATTTTTTTTTAAAATTCTAACAAAATTTAGATAACAACTGAGTCGACCATCATTAAACAATAAAATTTCAAAATAAACTCAATCATGTGAAATTTTTTTGAAATCCTAATATGATAGGTATTACAATAGAGTAGTCAATAATTTTAATTTTGACAGTGAATGTATTTAATATTTTGATAAAACAAAGAAATTGCCAACAGAAATAAAAAAATAAGATGAAAGTATTGGTGTTCGCACATAAACACACCTCGATGGTGTTGAGGTTCAATTTGACACCACTGATGGATATCCACTGGTTGTCAACAACTACCAAATTATTCCCCCCCCCCCCCGCATGTAGTAAAATGTCATGCTAGGCACCACCACAAATTATGTTGGGTCAAGTGATTTAACATGAGAGATATCTATAATTTGCACTACTTATATAAGTTAGACCACAAAATATATATCCAATTAAACGTCATGCATAATGTTTATTTCTATGATGTGACAATAATATTCTTAAACATATTTTTGAATATATAGTAGTTCAGAAAATATATCATTACAGTTCACACTAAAGCATTATACAATCTATATAATTTTTTTTTTTAAGTTATGTTTATATATCATTCTTCCATTTATTTTAAAAAAATGAACTGGTAGAGGAAAACTAAATACTACATCATATCTAACATAGACCAGTATAAATAATAAATATGCTTCATCTCTTAGTTATAAATAAATAATAAATATAATGAACAATTTTAACGGCCGGATAAATTAGTCCATAAAATACGAAAAGAAAAGGGAAAACAAAACAAAACAAAAAAAATGGGGTTTTAAACGGCTCGCCTGAGAGAATCACGGGCTGCGCGACAGACGCATAACGACGGACATCCTTCTCACAAGAACCACGAGTCAGACACGCGCTTCCTCGGCACCAATCGATCCTCGCCCACCACGTGTCCCTTCATCAACGGCTGAACATGCTCCTAGCCAGGTTGGCATTTTTTCACACGCACAGGGTTTCCCTCTTCTCTTCTTCATATAAGTCTCCACCCACCATCCTCTCCGCTCCACATCCCCTATTCAAATTCTAACGCTCCCATCATCAGAAGTGAAACAATGCTCCTCAGGTCGCCGCCTCCGTCGTTGTCTCTCGTAACCCTAGAGAGAAAGGCAGATAGCCACGGCGTTTCTCTCTTCTCTTCGCGCAGTGATGTGAAGATTTCGTTCGGTTCGTCGACGGTGCTGAGACCGTCGGCGAGAAACGCGAGTGGAAGGTTTGTGATTAGCGCGAATAGTCGTCCGAATTTGGATGTCGTGTTCGAGCCGTTCGAAGAAGTGAAGAAGGAGCTGCTTCTCGTCCCGACCGTGCCTCAAGCGTCGCTTGCTCGTCAGTTCTTCCCCGACCAGTGCGAGGCCGCCATTAACGAGCAGATCAAGTACATTTCTGTTTCTCTCCTGTCTATGTATACATATACCGGGCATATATTTTCATGTTAATATGCTTCTCGGATCAATTCCATAGGACATTAGTCCTGGAAAGATTGGTGTATATTGTATATTATATAGTTCGCACTACGTCGGTGATTTTTGTTTCATCTGTTTGGTTTAGAAAATAGTAGGAAAAATATTAAAGAAAGACCTATGGAAATCTTCTTATATTTTTTGAATGACAGAAAAGGAAAACAACAAAGCACCACCAAATTTTACCTACAAATTCGCGTTAGGCGTAGTACATATATACACGATGTCCCAAGGGGATAAGATCAGATACTATATGTTCTGTTTCCTTATTCTTTGCACAAGACGTACAATTTGGTTCATTTTTTTTTCTTTGTTGGTTGAAGAAACATCAATGGATGATTCAAAATAAGTCCCTTATCCATAACAATTTCTTGGAGATATGGTACTCCGGTAGAGTTTTTTCGGTAAGAATTTCTCCGGTAGGGTCGGTTTGGACTACGGATACCATATTAAGCATTTCAATAGAACTATATGGCAGCATGCAGAAAGGGAGGAGAAAATTTAAGATCAATTCTAAACTGAAACTGCAAGGATAAGATGTGAAAATGATCTCTGATCTACGACAACTATTTGTCTGAATTTATAAAATGCCATTTGTTACAGAATATGTAGATAAAAAATGCTTACAACAACGAGTTACCAGTGATTTTTTGAAATTATAGATTTTTATGATATTCTTTTTTTATTTTAAACCAATATATATGTGTTACGATATGGATTGAATGACGAGATAGAGGGAGTAGTAGGTCAGAACACTGTTAAGTAATGCCTGGTTTTTCCTTTAGGCTTCAGTTTCTTCTGTTTTTGGTCTCTCCTTGCCCATGCTTAAAAAATGTATGCTCTGACCTGACGACTAGATGCATTCCTTCAATAATGGCGAGTCCTTTTCAGATTGTTCATGTTCTTGTATGTATCCGTTTCCTCTCTTTATTACATACGTTCTGTCTTTTTTGCAGTTTATCTTAAAGTTAGCTTTGTTAGCTTTTCAAAGAAAATTTTTATCTGATTTTTTAGGTCCTTCTGACATTATGCTTTTTTTTATTTCAAAAATTCATTTACATTATGCTTACATTTCAATTTGATGAATAAACAGCGTGGAGTACAATGTCTCCTACATCTATCATGCCCTGTACGCCTATTTTGATAGAGATAATGTTGCTCTCAAAGGCCTTGCTAAGTAATCCTTAACTGCCATCATCTTCTTCTTCTTTCTTTTTTTTTGACTTTTTTTTTGTCCAAGTTCTCAATGTTTACAAAACTGTTGATTGTCAACAGATTCTTCAAGGAATCAAGCTTAGAGGAAAGGCAACATGCGGAAAAATTCATGGAATATCAGGTATTTTCCAAAATACAGTTACTTCCTCTGCCATCTGTAAAGTTTCCTGTTTTGGACCTGCCACTTAAATCTTTTTCCTTATCTAGTAGTTTTGTATCTTATTTTATGAACACCAAATTTCCATTATATTCAGAATAAAAGAGGAGGAAAAGTTAAGCTACAGTCTATTCTGATGCCAGCAGATGAATTTGAGAACATCGAGAAGGGAGATGCATTATATGGTATGTTCAACAGCTTACTTTCTGGAAATAAATGATAGTGCCATGCTGAACATTTGCGTAATGAAAAATTCAGATGCTCTAGCCAATAGTCGGTGTAAGGCTCATTGGATCGAATATCATGAATTCTAGACAAGGAGATTGTTGGAGGTTTAAAATTCATGTAGCTGATCTTGCCTATTAGGATAAAGGCTTGTGATTGCTGCTGCTGTTGAAAAATTCAGATGCTGGGTGCTCTTATACGTCTCTAGATAGATCCATCTGACAATATCTGTTTGTCAGTACTTTCTAGGGGGATTCATTACATGAACTTTATTGTATATGCATTTGGTGATACCTAATTTTGACTGGCCCAGTGGCAATTTACTGGAGTGCCGTGCAGACACTGATAAAAATTGTATAGCATTAGGGGCTTCTATGCCACACAGCTCTTGTCTGCCACACTGAATTCTAGTTATTTCCTCTGGTAATAACCAAATTTTAATTTTGCCGATATATATTGTTGGCAATCTTTTGTTTTACTTGTCATTTGTCAATCCCATGTTTATATGAGACTACCTAGGATGACCGTGTAGGTAAATGAGTGGATACACTAAAAATTAAAAAGGAAAAAATGCAATCACTGGGGATGGTATGAACTTAATGACAGGAAACGATCCAAATTATTATGTAAAACAATTCTTGCCACCTATACCACTTTGCCAGTTTTGGTGTCTCAATTACTGCATGAGGCAAAGCAAGAAGTCCTTTTACATTGCATCCTTCCTTGTCGGACTTCTGGGACTTATACTTTTTGTTTCCAAGTGCTTTACCCTTTTCCCCGTAATGTTTTTGCAGTGGATTTTCCCTGCTCAGAGATTTAAAAATCCACATTCTTCCCTTCACAAGGAATTTTTTGTTTGACATGCTTAGCCCACACTACTGCTAGAAATTTAATTATTCGAATTTTATTCAGCAAAAGAAAATTATCATTTTTTCTTATTTGAATGGATACTTGAAGATTCGAAGATTTTGTGTGCTTAGAGCAACTGCTTGTGAGAGGTTCTTTTCATTAGTTGGTTGTTCTTGCCACATGCACGAAGTTCTTCTCTTGGTAATGGCACCCTTAGTCCAACACTTTGCTGACGTGTCTTTATCTCTATGGTACTAACTGTTTGCAATTTTTAATTCAGCAATGGAGCTAACATTGTCCCTTGAGAAGTTAACAAACGAGAAGCTTCTGAATTTACACAGGGTAAAATGTCTTCCTCCCATTCATCTTTTTTCCTCTCCTCCTGTGTATTGCAAGTGTAATGCCACATTTCTTCAACAAATGATGCTTGGAATGGCCATTATTGATACTCCATTCCTAACTCTACTATGTTCTTTCATGTGCTCTTTCCTGCAAGACAGGTGGCCAGTCAGAATAATGATGTGCAATTGGTGGATTTTGTTGAGAGCGAGTTCTTAGAGGAGCAGGTGAAACTACTTCTTTCTGTTGTCTAATTCTCCTCTGTTATTGATTTCAGGAAATCTTTAACCAGTAAGAGGAATTCTTATAGGCACAAACACATTTAAATCCTCTATTTTTAATCCTTTCATTTTTGTTTTCTCTTGGTTTGGGGCTCTCAAGGACATGCTTTAGATCATTTATTTATTTTTTTACGAACATTTTCTTTTATACGTAGGTGGAAGCTATAAAGACGATGTCACAGTATGTCGCTCAGCTTCGGAGGGTTGGCAAAGGACACGGTAATTGCTCATCTCCCCCCCCACCCCAACTAACCATGTGATAAATCCTAGTCTCTAAGCAAATATATGTACTGATTTGCAGCATGTGTTGCCCATTGGTTTTCTATACTTTCTTTCTGAATTAACATCTGCGGTTTGGCTTTACATAATTACATTTATTATTCAATTCCCAACTTGCAGGTGTTTGGCACTTTGATCAGATGCTCCTGAACAGTGAGATTGCTGCATGAGGGCGATGGCTTGGAATTTTTAATGCAGGCAGTCATTCCTTTGCCCTAGTAAACTGTATGGATCAACTGGTAAACTTGAACTGGTTCTTGGGTTTGAGCAATGTCATATAGTCACATTTCTCATCCCAGTTTCTGCACCTATAAAACGCAATCTGGACCTTTATTATTAAATGCGACCAGAAATAAGACTCTGCACTTCTCGTAATAAGCTGAACTTGCTGAATTACTATGATAATCAGTAATATACGTGAGGCTGTGTGCAGGGCATTGTGCAAATAAGTAATCACTTGGATTTTAGCCAACGAACATAGAATGGGGACCGTGTGCTAGATAGTAATAGCTAGTTCACAACTGGTATGCTCAATTCATGCTAGATAGTGCCAGCTAGCCATAAGTACTGTTGAGTTTTTATTTTTATTTTTATATATTATATGACTATCAACATGATGGCATGGCCATAATGAAGTAATGATTGTATGCTATATTACTATGCTAGAAACTTCAGTTTATAAAATATTTACGTGACTAAAATAAGAGTGTTGCCTGACTATAATACTAAAGCGACTCTTTTTCTTTGTTCTTTTTTTTTCCTTGGTGCATTGCAAATATCTTCATAAAAGCGCTGTGTATATATTTCACTCAATTTTTTTAACTTCTCAGAAGACACATTCTTCATTAGAAGGTAATGCTTGGAACGGGTAAATATTTGGCATGCTTGAACGTCGGATAATGTGACGCTATGGAAGTTCTCAAAATCCCCTTTCTTTGTAGGCCCAGAAAGAGCTTCAACATCATCACATATGCATGCTCCTAATAACAGATTCATCTGTCAAAGTAACTCTATCATTGGTCAACAATACGAAGCCACTGGGAAGCAACAGCAAAGAGTCTTGAGCATTCACCAGTTTTAGGAGCTTTTTTCTGTTGAACTAGATGATTAGCTTCAACATCCATCTCACAATAAATAGTGGCATAAAAGATTGAGAAATGTTATTCCCTTTGCGCACCGCAGCTAGAATGAAGTCCCTTGCTTCTGATGGCTTTGAATGTGTAAAAGAAATTTGAATTCCGCACAGTTCATGACTTTTAAACTGCTTAAAAACTTGCATGTTTCCTATTCCAAAACAGCATTACCCCAGTGTAATCACACTTAAATAGTAACAAGCTAAGATTAACTATGAAACCCCCAGGTAGACCTAAGAAAATGAGATCAAACTCCCGAGACTATATCCCATCCAGATTTTTCCTCCTTTATAACAAGCAGAGCAGCCCGACATACATGCAATAGTAAGGATTTAGCAGTAGAAGCTGCTCCAGCTGCAAGTCCCCTCCGCGCCCCTTCAATAAACTTGATACCTTTTCCCTTGGGTAGGGACACCCAAGGCTTTGTTCCTTTTCCAGTAGTGAAGACATTCCCCACTCGGGTTGCAAACTCCTGACCAGTAGCATCCTGCATGTGTATGGTCTCGAAGCTTCCCCTGTGCTTCTCCCTGTTCTTAATGACTCCAACTCGTCCCCTGTTTCTTCCACCAGTCACCATCAAGCCGTTCCTAACATCAAACTTTATGAAGCCGTTATCTTGTTGGTCTCCAAGTCCAACTTGATGGTGTCATTGGCCTTTATGAGGGGATCTGGGTAGCGGATGATTAGGCCATCGTAGGTGTGTGTTTTAATTAAGGAATATCTTTTTGCCCAAATTACAAAGACCGAACCTTGCAGAGCTTAAACTGTAACAACTAAAAAATATGCCATGATCCTTAAGAAAAGAAAACCCGAACGACCCAGTACGGTCGGTCTTGCGGTGGTATATTTTGTTACTTGCCATGACCCTTGAGAAAAGAAAAGAATGAAAGGAGCTGATAAACCCCTAGAGAAGGAGGAAGATTTCTCTCTGGAAGAAATCCCTCACGGAAAGAAATGTCTCGGAAAGATTGGTCTTCGGAAGGGACAGTTTCTCTCGGAAAGCATAAGACACACTAAAACGGTAATAAACGTTTTGGAAGAAGAAACCTACGTATCCTTTCGGGAAGACATCGAGTTTCTGTTTCGAAAGGAAAATTGACGTTTTGAAAATAATAAAATTTCTTTCGAAAAGAAAAGAGAGGTTGTCTCGGAAGGAAAACTTAGTTCGGGGAAAATGATACAAATCCTTCCGGAGAGAGACTCGTTTTCTTTTTGGAAAGATGAGGTGGTGAAGAATTTCTCTACGGGGCATTTGGGGAGAAATTTTAAGATTTCTGAGAATGTTAGATTGGAAATCTGTATTCCCATATTTGGTATAACTTTTTTATAAAATGAATACTAAAAAATAGAATTTTCGAGAATGATTTTTAAGTAATTTTTTCACAAAAAGATTTCCATGGGGGGTTGGGAATCCAAGTTTTCCATAGACTTGGAATATTTTTAACAAATAAAAAGACTAAAACACCCATTACTCTTTTATAATCCCATACAAACATATTATATATTAAATATAAAAATATATTATAATATATTTATATTATTTATTATAAAATATTATATATATTAAAATAGATATTCATACATACAAACATATATATATTGTATATATATACACATGCATATAAATATATATAATGTGTAAAAAAATAACATTTTTTTATTTTTTAAAAATATTGTAGGTCCCAATATTTTATATAGTAGAAAAAATTTATCATTTTTAAATAAAAAATTAAATAAGGGTAATTTTGAAAAAAGAACATGAATTCCCAAGAATGTTACATTTAAACCAAACATAGCAATGTAAGATTCTCAGAAAAGAATACTCAACATTCCTTAGAATGTTTAAATCTATCCAAACATAAAATTGCATAAATCCTAGGAATCAAAGATTTCCATAAGCATTTCTAAGAATCATGAATTCTAGGAATTTAAAAACTTCTCCCGTACCAAACGCCCCCTAAAAGAGAAAATTGGTGAGAAAGCAAGGGTTTCGTTGGGAATGCGGTAAGCGTGAAGGAAATTACTGTAGTAACAACATATTTATAGTAGGCTGTTGGGAAGACAAATTGGCACGAGTTGCGGAAACGTTTCTTGCGGAAACAACCAGTTATAGGATTACTTTTTGTATTTATCTAAAGATAAAAACGAAGAGTGGGGGACAATTATTATACCATCCCTCTCGGAGAGATATGTTGTGAAAAGGGGCCCTTGAGAACAAGTCGTCTAAATCAAAGTTTAAGTTTACTGAAGTCAAAGGTCGCCTCTCTCAAAAAGAGACGTTTTGGAGTGACCCGGAAGAATCCTTTTGGGAGAACGTCCAAATGATCATTTCGAAAACATGTCTTCCCAAAAGAGCCAATAGAAAACACATCTGGCAACTTTGACTTTTCACCATGTGTTAGAGTGAAGTCTTGAGATTCTAGCTCATATAAAAGCCAAACTATAGTGATGAGAAAATAACTTTTCGACCATTGGTAACCTAACTCTCATTTTCTTTTTGGAAACACTATTTTTGTTCTTTCTGCAACTCTTTTCTTTGAGAGATTGAGTTAAGCGTCGGAAGATCTTCGGAGTGATCCTACCCATGAGCCTCTAACCTTTTGTTCCACCCTTACAATCTTTTTTGGAAGCTTATTCCTTTCCCTAAGGACCCTAATCCTATCTAGGCCTTTCCAAACACCTTCCTAAAAGAAGCTTCGGTCTCTTTCTAGAAGTCGGGATCCACCTCCCGAAAAGGTGCTCCAGACCCTTTTCGAGAGCCATCTGACGCGTTTGGTCACCCAAGACATCAACTCTTTCGAAATCCCCATCTTTCTCCTCCGAGAGATCATCTCTCTTTCCAAGAGATCCCTTTAGCAGCACACGTCTTTTTTTTTCGAGAGATCAAATCCGTAACACGCACTCAAGACTTTTGAAGACAACCCTCTCGGGAACAATTCCTCTCGACAATAATCCTTTTCGTAGCATCTATTTTGGTGGAGTCCTTTTCAATGGCAATCCCATTTTGGCTTTACACACTGACTTCTCCCGCATTATCAAAATTTTAATTGTTATATTTTTGGTAACAACACTAACAAATCAAATCCATTAGCTAGAAACTAAAACCTTGCACACATTCACAAAACATACACCTGAAATGAGGTATGCCATAAAAGGCGATTCCAAAGCAGAAAAATAATTCACATTTCACTTGCCCGCCCTCTAGGCTAGCATTACTTTTCAAGAATGCAACATTACCATCCTATCATTAATCGCAATGACTGGTCAACCAATCATCAGTAATTTGGCCATACATAAAATCAGAAGATCAAAATTTACAATTTTAACATCAACCAACCATAAAGAGTCACCAAGAAATTAAGTAAGAATCCACATACAATCAAGAAATGCCTCTTCATCCCTAACTGAGTGAAGGCGAAATCGACCCTTGGTTTTACAGGACGGAAGTTATGATTTGTTTTTGGAATTGACACAATATCTGGCAATACATAGGCAAGAAGGGATACAACTCCAAGAACATCTGCAAGAGAATAATGGTTCGCATGTATTTGGATTTATGTTGATCTCATATTTTAAGCAAATCCAACTTCCCAACTACCATCTCATATTTTGCATTATAACATTTAACAGATGAATGCGAAAATAATAAAATTGAGGAATTTGATGGTGCCCCATGCCATGAAAGCCTGCTGTGCTGGGTAAGTCTTATTCCCATCAACCAAAACAACGCGCCGTTGCATTAGACTTCAACCTGTTCCGCGCGCAGGATAAGGATCAATGGGAGGCACCCCCTAGACTAGACAGCTATGTTTTATAATTACAGTGAAAGAAAAGAACGAACTACTGCAAAGCGTAAACATGGTCAAATATACTTACAAATGCTCCACCAAGCAAAGCTTATCGAGCGCCCAGTGCTTTGGGGGCATTACGCATCTTCAAATGTTTCTTCAATCCTCTAGACTGTAAACCACCACCACCAAATTGAAGGTTCAGCAATCAGGAAATCACCTCAAATAATTTCCAGATTTTACAGTTTAACCAGTGAACTCCGCAACCGCTTTCTACAGCCATGACAACAGGCTAGTAAGGCCATTCGGTTCGGCCCGGCCCGGCCCTCCACTAATAGGCAATAGCAGACCTGACTGTGGGCCTGGATGTTGTAAGGCTCAAGGGATCGGTCAAGTTACGGGACCTGGCGATACCTCGATGTGTTAATAAATTCAATGCATGCAGCGACGAGTAGCAATGGCGACGAGGACGGGGCTTCTCGAATAGCGGAAAAATAATAAAATTGCCTCGCTAATTTTGTAAATTTGTAAAGTGGCTCACTGTTCTGCTCCCTTGTCTCTCTTCCCATGACTACTATCTTGCCGTTGCCTTCGCTTTGCCGTCGGGCCTCGTTATCATGTCGTCACCACCTCACCTCGCTACCAGCATCGATAAGGTGAGGCGTAGGCAGCGGCGAGGCGCTGATTATAAAAGGGGAGATGAGGGTTATGTTGCACGGAAACGGAAATAGAAAAATTTTTGATAAAAAATAAAAATGTAGAAATAAATATTCTTTTAAAAAAATAAACATAAATAAGATCTAAAACAAAAATAAAAAATATTTCAAAAACAGAAAAATAACGCCTATAAAATATTTTCGTTACACTGTAACATGATACAAGGGAGCTGGGCAGTGGTCTAATTTACAAAATGAGCAGACATAATTTCGTCATTTTACTTTCATTCGATAAGCCCGTCAAGGTTGTTGGGCTGTCAAGACTTTTCCAGCAAATGAAACAGGGGATAATGCTGCTGGGCCCTCCGGAAAGCCACCCTCAATCAAATTACCAATCGGTACCCATGAGTGATACAGGCAGAGAGGGAGAGAGAGAACGGGTGAAGTTTTGGCGGCAGTGGGTGAATGAGAGAGATACAGGCAGAGAGAGAGAGAGAGAACGGGTGAAGTTTGGGCGGCAGTGGGTGAATGAGAGAGATACAGAGAGAGAGAGAGAGAGAGAGAGAGAGAGAACGGGTGAAGTTTGGGCGGCAGTGGGTGAATGAGAGAGTAATTTGATTGAGGGTGGCTTTCCGGAGGGCCAAGCAGCATTCCCTAATATAACTTGTGTATCTCCTTCTTCCTTCCACCACTCCCAACAATTAATTTGTCAAATCAGCTATATTTTGCTTGCTTGCTTCCTTCGATTTCATATCATACGAGGCTACAGTGCACCGGAGGAGGCTATGTAGGAAGACCAAAAGGTGGTGTGCGTCACCGGAGGGAGCGGCTTCATCGGTTCGGAGCTCGTCTGGCAACTCCTCCGCCGCGGTTACATCGTCCACGCCACAGTCGAGGATCTCGGTTACAACTCCTCTTCTCCCTCACCTCACTCTTTCTTTGCAGTATTAGTTCATGTATTGATACTGTATCTGTATGCTAACTGTTCTCTTCTCTTCTTATGAAAGAGAATGAAAAAGAAACGAAGCATCTGGAAGCCCTAGAAGGAGCAGAATTGGGGCTACGTCTGTTTCAGATGGACCTCCTCGACTACGACTCCATTTTCGCCGCCGTCAACGGCGTCGCTGGCGTCTTCCATGTCGCATCCCCTTGCATTCTTCAATCTCAGAATCCCGAGGTCCATACCAGTACTACCTACTAGCTCTCAAGCCTGTGATCCCTACTTGATTATCTGCCAATTTTGCCTGTATTTAGACTGATTACTAACGATTGTGTTTTAATCTGAAAGAAGGAAATATTGGCCCCGGCGATTGAGGGCACCAAGAATGTGCTTAGAGCGGCCAAAGAGCTTGGCGTTGGGCGTGTGGTGGTGACTTCGTCCTTCTCCACCATAATTCCTAACTACCAGTGGCCAGCCGGCGTCATCCTGAATGAGGATTGCTGGAGCGACGTGGACTGCTGCCGCCACAAAGGGGTGAAAAATTAAATTCCTGAAGCTCTCTCTTTCTTCCTTTGCGCTCACTAACTAATGTTCTTGAAACTGAAACAATGTTTTTGTTGAATTCTTTCTTAATATCAATGTGAATGACTTGTATAAGAACTGCTCTGTTTTTGCTTCTCTTTGATTTTCATTTTGATGTTCTCATCATTGAAGTTGAACATGCATTATGCTTTTCCTCATGTATCCTCATGTATACACTCATTCGTCAGTTGCTGTTGATAAGTTTGAATTCTGACACTTCTGTGTGTGTGTGGAATGTTGTTGTGGTCCAGTTATGGTATTCAGTGTCTAAAAACCTTGCTGAAAAGGCTGCTTGGGAATTTGCCAAAGAGCAAAGTTTGGATGTGGTTGTGGTGATTCCAGGAACTGTTTTACTGTCCTATTCTTCCCCCAACCATTAACTCAAGCATGTCAATGCTCGTTCGTCTTCTTCAGGGTAATTATCTTGTCATAAACTAACATATGTTCTCGAAATCTGTTTCAGTTTGAGCACAATTGAGTAGGCGCTTGGGGGCATTCTCTGCTTTTAGTTGTTCCAGAGCTCCATTTTTAGGCCAGTTCAAATGAACTCTAGTTTGTAAACTTCAGCATGTTACCAGTTCCAGAACTAGAATTAGGAAAATAGTTACTTCAAACACCTGCCATGAAAGAATGAGTTGGTGTATAGTTCCTGTGTATTGCCTTCCTTACTGCTAATGTTATTTTCTATTTTTGGCACTAGCACCGCAAGGTTGACGATTTCAATTATGTATATCCACAACGTTAAAGACGTGAAAGGGCTGTCATTGTAAGACACTAATGGCATGTTGCAAAAACACTTCAACTAATATGTATATCTAAGACCTCCTTAATAGATTATGAATATGAAATTGAGTTGTGACTTTTAATCAGGTTTTTCCTTTCTGGTCTTGCTAAGCTCTCACACTAGGTACAACCGTGAACTAATTATATAGAGCTTTGAACTCTTAGAATTGATGGCAAATTTAATTGTTCTAGATTGTCTCTGCCAGGCTGCACTGATACATTAGAGGACTTCTTTGGGGAAGTGGTCCATGTTAAGGATGTGGCTCTAGCACAGATATTGCTTTATGAAAGCAAAACAGCCACTGGAAGGCACTTATGTGTGGAAGCTATATCTCATTTTGGTGACTTTGCAGCCAAGGTTGCTGAACTTTATCCCCAGTACAAGGTCCCCAGGTATTTCATGAATCATGATCTCCTGAATTTAGCTGTAAACATCTCTCAATTCTGACGCTATAGCCGTTCATTTTCAAGTATTTGTAGCCAATCGTTGAGTGAGGAGTACCTTAATTCAGTTTGGTAACAAGTGACTGATAGCCAGCCGAACTTCTTGCTGTATATTAATTGTTGTTGTTCATGACCGCCCAATCTTACTTTAATAGTTTATCAAGGAGATATTGGTGTTGTATCATTTTTTTGGTATATGAGAAAAAGTGTTTGTTGTGAAATTTGTCTTTGAAGAAAATCATATTTCGAAATAGGTTGTCATATTTCAAAACAATGCATAAAGAAATTTTAGGCGCGAAACCTTGCATGTTTGAAAGAATCCAAATGCCTGATGTTTCGAAACCAAGTGTCCATGTTTCAAAACACTGTTCTTATAAGTTTCATTGTTTGCAAAATCTACATATCATGTTTCGAAACCTATACTGATTTTAAGAAGCATGTTTCGAAATCTAAGTCTCTGCCTGCAGAACATTTAATCGTTTATAAGTTGCTTAATGTTTTTCAAAGAAGTTTTTTTTAAGCATGTTTCGAAACCTCTCATCTATGTTTCGAAACTTCTAACTATATGTCAGTAGAATCTTTTCAAAACAATGCAGCATGGGAGCTGAACATTTACTTAAATAAAAAGGCTTTAAATTCATTTTAAAATATTTTCTCCATGCCCTGCAAATTGATTTATTAAATGGTTGAGTGGAGACCTATTTTATATTCTAATGTCCATAAGATTCCTTAAGAATCTTGTCTCCCACTTGTCTATGTCTCTAAGTGCTTAATTTGTCCAGCTGTGATGTTTCGAAATCTTGGTCTAGTTCTTTGATGTTTCGAAATACAGTATGTATGTTTCAAAATCTACTTTCCTGAACTTGTCTCTAATGGCTATTTTAAGTCAGAACTTTGCTTTCCAACACATACATAGCAGATCCTCAAAATGCAAAGATAAACACCACACTCAAGACAAGAAAGAGCCGAGCACTTATCTATCTATACTCAAAAGAGACACAAGTTGCACTCACAAGTACATGTGAACGAAAACAATTTAGAAGGGTTTCTACGAAGATCCTTTGTATCCATCTTCAAAGTGTGCTGTGTGAAGTGAAAAAGAAGCAAGCTACAAGTATTCTTTCATCTATACTCTCCAATCTTTAACCAAAGAGGTTTGTATAGCCGAGTTTTGGTAAGTCGTTTTCATTACGCAAATCCATTGGGCTGTAAGAGATCAATTTTACTTATCTCATTTAAAGTTGTAAAGGTTTGAGTTGAGTTTAAAACTCACAAGTTGTAAGGTTCGAGTTTATCCCGAAAAAGTTTATTGTGGTAAAGGTTTGAGTTAAGCCATAAAAACTCACTGTGTAAGGTTTTAGGGTGAACTGTGGTAAAACTTTTGGTGTGTTGATCACTAAGTAAAAGTGATTCTGGTTGAAAATCCTTCAAGTGGGTAAGCTTGAAGGTAGTGGAGTAGGCGGGTGCCGAACCACTATAAATCTCGTGTGTTCGTGTCTTGTTCGTCCTATTGATTTATTGGTGCTATCAGTGCACTTAAAAGAATCGTTTTTCAAAAATAAAAGAAGTTTCAAAATAAGCTAATCAGAAAACAAGGTTTCGAAACATACTTCTTCAGGTTTCGAAACCTGGTATCTTGCTTAGCTAAAATTCGTCAAGTTTGTCTAAAATCACCCAAATCTCAATTCACCCCTCTTGAATATTTTTGCCATTACATAAAACTAACAATTGGGTATATTAGTTGATCTAATGAACTCAATTTTCCTCTTTAGACTGCCAAGGGATACTCAACGCGGAATGCTGAGGTCGAAGGATGCATCTAAGAAGCTGATGGACTTGGGTTTGCAATTCAGTCCTGTAGAACAAATTATCAAGGATTCCGTGGAGAGTTTGAAGAGCAGAGTATATATTTCTTGAATTAGAACCCTATCATCAATGGGCTTTTCACTTTTTCACTTTATAGTCGGTCAAGTTAGTTGGTGATACGGGGTTAATGAATGTCAACCACTTTTGCAATTCAATCAAGCAACTGCCAATTCAATAAAAAGCTCTTTCCAAATTAAAGCAGACTGAAAATTAGAAAAACAAATTCTTTACTCATATTTAGCCACAGAAAAAAAAAATAATAAAAGCCCTTACTGGTACCCTGTGAATGAATGATGGTACTGGGCCCGAATAGGCCCAAAATGGTGGTTGAGTAAGTGATAACCAAATTCAAAACACAAAAGCAAAATAATAATCAAAATGCATTCTAGTCCCACATGACGATAGTAAGTGGAGCTTATGAGCTAAATGTCGGAGCATAGCAACATGTAACCTATCCTATAGCCGTTTGGCTATGCGGTTTGATCTCTTAGGCTATCTCCAGCAGAGTCAATTTTAGCTTCTCAAAGGTATTTGTAGTGAGAATGTTATCCAAAATGAGCTCTAGTAAGGTTCACTGTAGCTATATTTTTTTACTAAAAATTTGATAATTTTCAAATGCCTCGTCAATGTTGATAAGTGAATTATTCTCGTTATATCTCCCTCACCCCCAATTGCTCAAGACGAGAAGAGAACTAGATGAGAGAAAGGTGAAGATGAGTTATAGGACAATAATGGCAGCAAGAGATGTGGCAGCACACACCAAATTCGGCAACGACAACCACGAACAGCAACAACAATGAGCAACTTTAACGTCTTCCTCATGGAGTCTTCTTCACAATGTCTTCTTGGTGATTTGTGATTAAATTTGTATATTTTGTATTATTATATGATTGATGTTGTATATTGTTTATTTGAGTTGTGTATTTGGTTATTAAGTTGTATATGGTTAATTTTGTTATTAAATTATATTTTATTAAATAATTATTTTTAAAAAATTATTAAATTGATTTAAAAATATATTAAATAATATTAATATTTAATATCATCATATTGATTATTAAATTATAAAATAAATAATAAAATTTTATAGTAGTTAAACATATATGTAAAGTAAAATAAATAAAATTGAAATTCATTGATAAAGAAATGAAATAGAGAGTCAAATAAAAAAGATAATAGGGATTGTTGTTGGAGTAGGCATAATTTTTAAGAAAAAATTAGAATATAGAGTGAATTATTTAAAATATAGTAGGGAGTGAAATAAGAAACCTTGTCGGAGATAGTCTAAGTTAGCTATGTAGATTATAAGTTACATAACGTGAGAATTCTACATAACTTTTAAGCTATGTAGCTTAAATGTTAATACAACAATATTTGAGAAAAGTTTTTGATCTCCAGCTTTTTTGCTTTTCCAAAAAGCTATCAACACCCTTATCCCTACTATCTCTTTTTCCTATCTTTTGCATTTGCCATAACTGTTGTAGCCCTTCCTCCATTACCACTGTCGTTTTTGCCTAGCTTGATCGTCGCAAGTCGGCTTCTTCACCGTTATCGCAAGTCCAATTCGGCCGCTTCAATCCCACTACTGCCATCGCCACCCACCTCTGCTTCCAGATATGTCCCCACAAGCCACCTAACACCATTGCATCTCTTGTTGCCTACTTTACTTTCTCTCGTCGTCGCCTATTTCTTCTGTTATCAATCTTATTCTTCATTGTATATATATATATATATATATAACACGTATAATAATTTTGTATATAACATATAATATATATTAATTTTAATAAAACATATTTTTTAGTAATTATGCTAATACAATGTTAATTTATAATAGTAAAATTAATGTATATATTTTTTAATAGTAAAATTTTATCAATTAAACATTAATTTATAAAATAAATTAATAAAATTAATATTTTATATATTTTTTAATAACATATTTATTTTTATCTTTTTATCAATGTCTAATAGCTTATCAATTATTTCAAACCAAACATATAATTACTAACTAATAACTTAAAAGACACATTATTAATTTAAACACTATCTAATTTAAAAACTACAGAAATAAAAGCCTAACCAAAGTAACCCCTATTTTCTTCTTCGTCCCCCAATTGTCAAGCCTAGCCAAGTTCAAGCTCCAGCAAGCTGCCACTGCGCATCCTTCCACGCCACGTGCTTCCCTATCCGCGTCACCTCCGTGGTCCGTGGACTTCCTTCCTCCACCTCCTGCTCTCAAACTCACGAAACCTCCATTCAATCCCCAAGTCAAAAGCTTCGGCCATGGCTTCTCCCAATCTCCTACTGATCACTCTCTTCCTCCTCCTCTGCCCCGCTTTCACTCCGCCTTCCACTTCGGCTTCCGCTTCCTCCGATCGAGTCGCGCTCGACCTCTACTACGAGAGCCTTTGCCCCTACAGCGCCAACTTCATCGTCAATCACCTGTTCAATATCTTCCGGAACGGCATTATTTCCATCGTCCGTCTCCACCTCGTCCCTTGGGGCAACGCCAGGATCCGCGGCAACGACACCTTCGTTTGCCAGGTTTCAACTGTATCTTTTTTTATTTTTTTGTAAATGGTTTCAACCGTATCTTGACTCTTATTACCTTATAATCAGTAGCATTGCTAATTGCTTGTAATGGTTGATGCAGCACGGCGCGTTAGAATGCTTGCTGAACACCGTCGAGGCCTGTGCAATTGAAACCTGGCCTGATCTGGTAATGATCTCTTGTCCTGTGCATATAGGGCGCGGAATAGTATCTGCCTGTCTATAGATATCATTCAATATATCTGAACATCTATTCCAGCGACATATCCTAATTAATTCTTCTCAGAAACCTGCAACCTGTGTTAGATTGAGTTTTTTGTTTTCTCCGAGTAGTTAGGTATTGGAAAATAGTAAATTGAATAGGTAGACTAGACAAAAAGGCGTGTTTGTTCATTTCCTAGTACTCTTAACAAGGTCATGAGCTCTTTTGCAGAACAAGCACTTCTCGGTCATATTTTGCATCGAAGATCTGGTCTATAGGCGCATGTCTTCCCAGTGGGAAGATTGTTTTGACAAATTGGGTTTGGACTTATCTCCAGTTGCTGAATGCTGCAATAGTGGGCTTGGGAAAGAGGTAACGGCTCTATTTTGTACATTTAGGTTTTACAATGTTTACTAGAAGTGATACTAGCTTGTATAATATTATATTATTATAGCAATTTTAGCATTGTGGTTATTTTTTCTTCCAGATTGCCTCTAATGACCTAGTATTTTCAAATTCTGCTGTAATTATACTTTCACTGTTCAAATACGTGCATATATCTTTTTTCGGTAATTAATATGCAGATACCTCATTAAGTAATTTGCATAGAATTCCCTTTTTGTTCTTGATGACTAACCTCTTTATGCACTTGCTGGAATTTTATATTCCTCCTCTTCCAATGTGTGCACATCTCCTTCAGCTAGTAATTTGCAACATAATTCTTGTTTGATGATCTCATGAATAACCTTTCTGCATGTACTTGAATGTTTTCCCTATAATTATCATTCATGACATAGGGAGGCTTTTCAAATCTGCTTAAGCATACCTTATTGAGCTTGTTCAAATTTTTTTCTCTACCAATATGTTCCTGCCTGGAAAGTTTTATCTAATTGGCAAAATTTTCCTTTTTTATATGCACGATTCTTTTTTTGACAAGAGTTTTTACTTAGAAAGAATTGTGTTAGTGGAGTGAACCATATATAAAAGAAATCACGACACTACTTACAAAAATGATCATAAAACAAAAGGAAGAAAGAAGTCTAGGGAGAAGAGGAAGTCCTCGCTCACCCATAAGAAAATGGGAAATGAGCATGGTTCTCTTGAATGTTCTAATATCCTTGTTCTACTAAATATGCCCTAATAACAAATCCTACTTAAGCAAGCCCACCCCTGCAAGTACCAAAACTCCATTCTAGAAGTTCGCATTACTCACTATATGCTAAAAATGATGAAACGATTATCTGGATATCGCAGGTCACTGGGCAATGAATAAGAAGATGGTGGGCTGACTATCCCCCTTTTCTACACATAAGACAACACTCAGTTACAAGCAGAGGTGTCTTTCACAAATTCTCACATTTCTACACAGAACCAAGCAATACTGTCTAGTAAAAAGCCGCCCTGGGAGACTTTTGACTTCCACAAGATCTTCCACAGAATGATCAAACAAAAAAGTTCGTTCTTTTGATAGACACCAAACCCATTTATCTTTCTCCTGCATCATCCTAGACTGACAAATTGAGAATGAAGAATGTCAAAGAAGCTATTATGGACTCAATTTTTTAGTCCAGAAAATTACGCCTGAATTGTTGGGACCAAACAACTATACCCGAAAAATTGAAAAGCAAATCAGTAATTGAAGCCAACCTATCACTTGCAAAACATAAGGAGGTCGAGAAACAATCACACGATGTCTGATGGCCATAACAACACTCTAGCTAAAACCAAAAACTCTATCCACTTCCTACCTTAAACAAGATAAAGAATATCACCAAAAATTCCTTAATCCTCTTCGACTGTGCACCCTTTAGAGGATACTGTCTTTGACCTCTAAAATCTAATCCACTCACAAACAAACTTCCATGGCCACTTATGAAGACCCACAACTTCCTAATTCCCAAACCATTCCCATGTATTGGAGAGCACACCTGATTTCACCCAACTAGATGCTACATGAGCTCATATCATGTCCCAAGCCCCTCAAAAGAAATCCCTTTGCAATTTCTCAAGTCTACTCACTGAGGAAGCAAGTAGGGATTCTAGAGAGGGTGCTCTTTATGTGGGTCACTCTGTAGTCTTTAGCTATACTACCTCCTCTAGGAAGCAATTCTAGACTTTCTAGACTTTCAACACCCAATAACCCCATCAAACACTGGTTAGGTTTTAAAGGCTGAGTCCAATTGCGAGCCCTAAGTATTTGGTGAAAGACCTGCCTTACAATCTAAAAAATCTGTTATGCTATGGATTTTACTAAACTCACCCACTGGGGCAACCTGGCTCTTAGCTAGTTTAATTTTAAGGCCCAACACTGCTTCAAAGCATAAAAAATAACTCCTAAAAGCCTAACACTTGATTAGCATTGTCAACACTTAAAATGTGAAGAGACCTTGATATAGGTATCTTCTCTGGACGCCACCTTAAAACCACTAAACTAGCCCAATCTTTCATTCTAAGAATAATTAACTAAGCACCTTCATAGCTATGATAAAGAGGAAAGGGAATAGGGGCTCACCTCGCTTAAGACCTCTAGAACTATGCGAAAAAACCTTAAGAAATCCTATTGACTAAATGAAATATAATTAGGAAATGCTACACTTGATCTATGATCTCCGTTTACCTCAAAACCCCATTCCTTCCAAAATCTGAAAGAAATCCCAAGAAACATGGTAGTAAGCTCTTGCAACATTCACTTTGCAAATGAGACTTGGGGATTTTATCTTTCAAATTACAATCCCAGCATTCATTTGCAACCAGCAGTGCATCCAAAATTTGTCTACCTATTGCAAAGTCATTTGAGAATCAGATATCACTTTCTTGAGGCCTGTTCGATTTTGCTATTAATTTTCATGTGTTCATTTTTATTTGTTTTGTTGCTTTTCAAAATTTTAAAAATAAAAACTAAAAATATGTTTGATGAAAAATGTTGTGTATTTTATAAAATTGTTGTTGCCAAAATACAACAATTAAAATTTGTGATGTGGGGTCCACTCAAGCTCGGTGTCGGGTGAAGCTAGGTTGCCGTAAGAGATGTTGCTTCAAGGGAGATTGCCGTTAGGATGCTCGCCGCAAGGATTTGCCACTAGCTCTCGCCACTAGCTTTCGCCACTAGCTCTCGTCACTAGCTTTCGTCGCTAGCTTTCGCCACTAGCTCTTGCCACAAGGTCTCGCCACTAGCTCTCGCCACAAGGTTTTGCCGCAAGGTCTTGCCATTAGCTCTCGCCGCAAGGTCTTGCCATTAGCTCTCGCCGCTAGCTCTTGCCACTAGCTCTCGTCGCTAGCTCTCACCGCAAGGTCTGGCCATTAACTCTCGCCGTTAGCTCTTGCCACTAGCTCTCGCCGCTAGCTCTTGCCACTAGCTCTCGCTGCTAGCTCTCGCCACAAGGTCTTGCCACTAGCTTTTGTCGCAAGACCTTACCTTCGCCGCTAGGTTCGTTGCAAGACTTTTCCCTCGCCATTAGATTCGCCGCAATGATTCGGCCCTGTTAATGCTGAGAAATGGGTTAGAAGGCTCGCGGGAATCTTCCCCGCGAAGACCCTCTGATGACAAAATCAGTCCTGAATCCCGATAAATATTCACGAAAAAATAGTAAAAGTGTATTCAAAGTGATAAGATTTACCGAAGTTGGAGGTCCCCATCAATGTCCTGTAGTTGGGTATTTATAGGGCACGGTTCTCAAGGGTGTCTGGAGCTGACACGTGGCGATTACTAAAGGGGTTGGATTTAATAGAAAATGGGGGGGGGGGGGGGTTATTATTACGAAGCTGCTGTGAGGCAGCTGGGCCTCGCGGCAAGGGCTGTCGCGAGGCAACTTGTGCCTCGTGGCAAATGCTGCCGCGGGGCAGCTCGCGGCTGCATGCCGCGAGCCTCCTTCTCGCGGCTAGCAGCTGCGAGGTTGCTTCTTGCGGGCCACACGGCCGCGAGCATCGCGGCTAGCAGTCGCTAGGCTGCGCCTCGCGGCATGGTGCTGCGAGGTGGGCCCTAGTGGCCAGCTCGCGACTATCTTGCCGCGAGCTTTCGCTGGTGGGGCTAGCCCTTGCGGCCAGCCTTCATAATTTTATTATTATTTTTTTCCCTTAATTTCGATGGCACAACAATTGCCCCCCACTCTTCTGTTTTGTCTTTAGACAAAATTGAAGAGTAAAAAATATTAGCCAAGGAGTCGGGTCTGGCACTTTGACTCAACCAAGTGTTTCAGAATGCCCAAAAAGATCTTACCTTGACCAGGGGTTGAAGTACCAAATTATCTCTGGGCAACCATACCCCTGGTAGATAGACTTCACTATGGAATTCTAGTCGGGTGTCCGAGCTTGCCGAGAGGTCTAGGCGTCGGATCAGCTAAGGAGTTGGGTCTAGCTCGGGAGCATAGCACCGGACTCAATTAATGGATCCCAACGAGCCCACGGGCACAGTCTCCGGAGCATTCGATGATACCATAATGGGTCATAGCGCTCTGGCTATTGTGTTCTCCATGTCTGTCTTTCAGGGTTAGCCTATTTCAGGGAATCCAGGTTTGGCCAGTTGTTCGGCACGAGATTCCGGCCAGACATCCAAGTTTTCCGGGAGACCTAGGCACCAGATCTACCAAGGAGTTGGGTTTAGCCAAAAGGGCGTAGCACCTAACTCAAGCGAGGGATCTGGGTGAGTCTACGGGCATAGACATCGGATGTTCTAGTGATCCCGGGCCAACTCGTGGTCATAGGCACAAGATTCCACCTGGATGGCTCAACTCTGATAAGCGGGGTCATGACAGAGTTGTCACAGGGTTGTTGTCTTTTCATGTCTTCCTTGGACCAGTTTACCTCAGGGAATCTGGGTTTGGCCAGTGGTCCAGCACGGGATTCCTACCGGACATCCGAGTTTGCCGGGAGACCTAGGCGCCAGATCAACCAAGGAGTCGGGTTTAGCCAAAAAGGCATAGCATCGAACTCAAATGAGGGATCTGGGTGAGTCTGCGGACATAGGCATCAGATCCTCTAGTGATCCCGGGCCAGCTCGTGGTTATCGGCACCAGATTGCCACTAGGCGACTTGACCTTCGGGAGCGGTCTTATGCTGGAGCTATTAGGTGATCACTTCTTTTCCGCCTTCCTAGGGCCAGTCTACCTCAGGGAATCTGGGTTTGGCCAGTGGTCCAGCACGGGATTCCTACCAGACATTCGAATTTGCCGGGAGACCTAGGCGCCAGATCTACCAAGGAGTCGGGTGTAGCCAAAAAGGCATAGCACCGAACTCAAACGAGGGATTCGGGTGAGTCTGCGGGCATAGGCGTCGGATGTTCTGGTAATCCCGGGCCATCCCGTGGTCATCGGCACCAGATTGTAGCTAGGCGACTTGACCTATTGGAAGCGAGCTGTGCTTGAGCCGCCATACCTGCAAGACACATACAAATAATATGGGCTCCTGTAGATTTTATGTGGTTCGGCTTATAGTTTTGCCTACTCCACGGGAATACATGTGATATATTCTTTTATTTATCGGGGGATGTCATTACAATGGAAAATTCAAAGATAATTCCGGCCTCTAACCGGGTCGAGGAACGCTTTTGACGATAGGCTTGACTCTATGTCTCGTGCTTCGTCCTTTCCCTTGGGGCTAAAGTTGGGAAGTACCTCTCGAGGTGCACGGTGTTCCGAGCTTTTCCTATCGCCTTGCTTTGTGGTGTCGGTAGTGTGTACCTGTTGGTGTCTACCATCTTCTGGATTTTGTAAGGTCTTTCGCACTTCGGGCTGAGTTTCCCTTCCTCTTCTATTACCTTCCCCTGCGTCCAAAATTTCTATTTGGGTGACAAACTGTTCTGCTCGGTAGAACAACTCAGTCACTGAATTTGGCTCGAAGAAGGCTAAGGATCTTCTAAGCGGGGCGTAGGTAGTTCCGTTTAGCAGGGCTGACGCTGCCAATCCGATTGGGAGATCCCTTACTTCCTGCGTCGCAACTCTAAACCGCTCGATGTATTACTTTAGGGATTCATCCGACTTCTGCTGTAAACTTATTAGATATATTGCACTTTTCTTCTTTGGAAGATAGACGGAGAATGCATCTAGAAATTCTTTCTTCAACTGTTCGAATGATCGTATATGTCCTGTCGGTAATTCAGTGAACCACTGCTGAGCTTGTCTTGCCAGGGAGAGTGGGAAAGCCCTGCACCTAGTGACTTCGTTCCATCCATGTAACACGGCCACTGTGACAAAATGTTGTAAGTGTTTCTCGGGGTCCTCCTTTCCTGAGTATATCGAGAGTTATGGTAGTTCAAACCCTGGTTGCACGAGTCGCCTCTGGAGTTCCTCAGATAGAGGGAACCCTTTCGAGGGAGTTACCTTTGATATCATCATTACCTGTTTCTGTTCTAGCACCTCCTCTATGAGGCATTTAATGTCGAACACGCTAAGTGTTTCTTGCTTCCCTTTCTTTTGGCCGAGAGATGGGTCATAAGGCGCTCCCGAGTAGGTATTTTCTGTTGTCTCTCTATACATGGGAGCTTTTCTTGCCCTCCTGCTATTTTTTCTTCTTGATTCTGTTACTTCCGGGACTTGACTATTCGTTCTTGGAGTTCTGATTCTTATCCCCTGTTGAGGAACTCTTGAAGGGTTGCCTTGGGATCTCCGATGTTCTACCCTTGTATCGATTTGTCCCATGTGGGGCATGTGAATGTCCGGCCTTAGTTCACGTAACAAAGTAATGACTTCCTGTAGTCTTCTCATATTCTCCTCATTGGACATTTTGAGTTCGTCATTCTGTTTCTTCAGCTCCTCAAAATTCTTTCGCAATAGTTCATAATCTGAGAGTAAGACCGTGGGTGGAGCTATTCTTGAAGTTTCCGCGAGTTTTCCATTTGGAATTGAAGATTGTCCAAATGAGCGTGGTTCCTGACTGGCGGGCACTGCATGGGGGACTTGTTCCTCTCGCCCTGTCACGTATCTCCTCAATCCAGCTATGTGTGCTTCTCCTTGCTCTGAATGCTCCATGCCCCCTAGTCCGGTGGTATGGTTGCATTCGAGTACAGGGAAGTTCCCGGAACGCACTTCGTTGTTAGGGTGATCTACTGAAAATTCTGGTACTGTAGAGTGCACCTGGTGGGAGCTTTTCGTGGCTCCCGTCCTGGTACGAGTGCTCCTTCGGGTGGGGTCAGGCAGGCTCGTCCAACTGGTTGATCTTGTCCCTCTCGGCATTTTGTGCTGAAATTGGCTATTTGTTGCGTTTCCCACAGATGGCGTCAAATTGTTGTTGCCAAAATACAACAATTAAAATTTGTGATGTGGAGTCCACTCGAACTCGGTGTCGGGTGAAGTTAGGTTGCCGTAAGAGATGTTGCTTCAAGGGAGATTGCCGTTAGGATGCTCGCCGCAAGGATTTGCCGCTAGCTCTCGCCACTAGCTTTCACCATTAGCTCTCGCCACAAGGTTTTGCCACTAGCTCTTGTCACTAGCTCTTGCCGCAAGGTCTTGCCACTAGCTCTCGCCGCTAGCTCTTGCCACTAGCTCTCGTCGCTAGCTCTTGCCACTAGCTCTCGCCACAAGGTTTTGCCACTAGCTCTTGCCGCAAGGTCTTGCCATTAGCTCTCGCCACTAGCTCTTGCCACTAGCTCTCGCCGCTAGGTCTTGCCACTAACTCTCGTCGCTAGGTCTTGCCACTAGCTCTCGCCGCTAGGTCTTGCCACTAGCTTTCGCCACTAGGTTCGTCGCAAGACTTTACCTTCGCCGCTAGGTTCGCTGCAAGACTTTTCTCTCGCCGTTAGGTTCGCCGCAATGATTCGGCCCTGTTAATGTTAAAAAATGGGTTAGAAGGCTCGCGGGAATCTTCCTCGCGAAGACCCTCCGATGCCAAAATCAGTCCCGAATCCCGATGAATATTCACGAAAAAATAGTAAAAGTGTATTCAAAGTGATAAGATTTACCGAAGTTGGAGGTCCCCATCAATGTCCTGTAGCTGGGTATTTATAGGGCATAGTTCTCAAGGGTGTCTGGAGCCGACAGGTGGCGATTACTAAAGGGGTTGGATTTAACAGAAAATGGGGGGGGGGGGGTTATTATTACGAGCTGCCGTGAGGTAGCTAGGCCTCGCGGCAAGGGCTGCCGCGAGGCAGCTCGCGGTTGCATGCCGTGAGCCTCCTTCTCGCGACTAGCAGCCGCGAGGCTGCTTCTCGCGGGCCACACGGCCGCGAGCCTCGCGGCTAGCAGCCACTAGGCTGCGCCTCACGGCATGGTGTCGCGAGGTGGGCCCTAGTGGCCAGCTCGCGGCTATCTTGCCGCGAGCTTTCGCTGGTGGGGCTGGCCCTTGCGGCCAACCTTCATCATTTTATTATTATTTTTTTTCCCTCAATTTCAATGGCACAACAAAAATGATTAAATATACAATAACATTTCAAGCCTTAATCCTAATGTGGGGCCAACTAGATGAATTTTAATTTTTCGTTTTTATCCATGACCTTATCTTTTGTAAAACTTGTATAACTCACATCATACTTAAGAGTCTTTCACCGAGTTTTCTTATTCTTTCTCTATCTCTTTTGGTAAAAACTTATTTCATTCTTTTATCTTTTTCAATGCTTGTTTTATTTCATTTAGACACATACATCTATACAGGGGTGGATGCACATGTGAGCTGTCCTGGGCTGAAGCCCAGGGCAACCCACTATTAAAATAAAATTTTTAATATGAAAAATATTTTTTAATAATAACTCAGTAAAAAAAAAAAAATTACAATTCATCCCAAAATTTGTGATGTGCGGTTCTACACCTCAAAAAAAAATTTCAGCCTCCCCTTACATAGATTTCTGGATTCGCCCCTGCATCTATAGAACATGTAATTACTCTACTACTGAGCACTTGTACAACCCCATCTTCCAAAAATGGTCTTTCAAGAACTAAATGTTATATTTGGTGGGAAAAACTATGAAGTCCAATCCCAGAAGAGGGGGCATCCAGTCTCAACAACAATACTTGCGGCTACATGGAAACTGCCAATTGTTCAAACATATATAAAGAAAGGAACTGGTGGCTAAGAAACAGGGCATTTGTATCAACAAATATGTTCAATCTTCAGTACTATAAACCTCTTTATTGGTACTGATGTGGTTCCATGATATCCGGTTGGCTGTTTTCCCCCAAGACTAGCTGCAGTTACATGCAATTTTTGGCTTGTGACTACTATAATTGTTGATCGATGTTGATGGATGTGTTTCTAGTATCACCTCCCACATTTATATTATCTCCTATATATTGGTGTATGTGCCTCTCTTTAACTCGAGAATGGTTGTATGGAGTATAAAGTGACAAGTGATTGAATATGGACAAAATGTGGATCAAGCAAGGTATTAGATTATTTGGAACATGGGTGGCAGATACAATATTTTGTGTTTTTAGTACAACATCTATATGAAATTATCTAAATCAACTATGATGATCTTTCCTTTATTTGTGTGCATGGTTTTTTAGAACAGTGAAAATGTTTCTTCTGTAAAGACTTTTTGATTGTGAAGTTTAACATTTTTGCAGCTTGAACTACAGTATGCCGCAGAGACAAATGCCCTTCAGCCTCCCCACGAATATGTACCTTGGGTGGTTGTTGATGGGCAACCCCTTTATGAGGTTAGTTCCTGATGGTGTTTTCTTCTACTAGTGTCACCTGTTTCACAATTTCCTGGTGTTTGCCACCGAGTCAGGACTCATTTAAGTTACAATTTTCTGGTGCAATATATATGGTTTGCTCTAAATTCTTTAGTAAATGATGTTATTAGTCACTTTGTCCCAAGTTCAACAAGCACGAATAATTGCAAATATGGTGAAGAAAATTGGTAGTGCATAAATTGACTCTTCTGTCTTGCTTTGCAGGACTATGAAAACTTTATGAGCTACATCTGTAAAGCTTATAAAGGCACGGATGTGCCTAAAGCTTGCAGTGAAGTTACCCTCACTATCGGTAGGGCTGGCCCTTCTCTTCCTGCGGTCTGCTATAGAGAAGAAGAAGTAGTAGTAGTAGAATCAAAGTCAATCCTGTCAAGGATAAAATAAGATATAATGTCATGATTGGACGAAGTTGATATTGCAACTTCATGGTAAACAAATGCCTTTCATGTAGTACTAAATAAACAATGTGGTGTCCTGTCTCCCCTGCTGTTTAATAAATGTTTTGTAGTTGGTTTCTTAATGTTTAGTGTCCTAGTTAAGCAGAGTCTCTAAAACTTGTGGATGCTACTTTTGGTCACAGTATACATGGTGGTGCTAGGAGGAGTTGATCAAAATGTTTTTTTATTATGTAGGCCTTAGAATTGTACATTTGTACAGCTAGCATTACCAGTAACTCATGCATTATTAAGTTAACATGTGAGCTGCTGTTGAATTTGGGTAAAGGCAGTACCTGCATGGCAAATGAGTCAAGGAAGCAAACGTTTGCAAACTTTAAAAGCATTGAAGATTTGGCGCCTAATGCGGCAACGATTGATTTGTATGCTTATGTTTGGAGGAAAGTTTTTTTTTACCAAAGAGATGATGTAATTTATGTACACTTATTTCTGTATAGGAACATTTATTTTATCTTGGCTCCCCAGCTTCGACTATTAATTCGAAGAAAGATTACTAGGGAATGGAACACCACTAACATAAAAAAGGGGGAAGAGAGAAAGAAAGTAATGGTGCAAAGCTGAAATGGGAAACAACATTTTTACGTGTTGAACGGTGTCCGTATGCTCCACTTTAGGCTTTTCGTGGCATTAACAAAATGTTTTGATTATTATTATTTTTTTTAAGTTAACACATCATCACGAACGTTTCCTTACTGTTCGGTCTTATAATTTTAGTAAGAGATATAAATTAGGAAACCTAACCGTTAATTTTTATCTTTAATTTTTTTTCACTTACGTAAAAACGGTTTGGTATTTTTTAATTTTTAGAATAGTTCTTATCTATTAATTTTTTTTTTTTTTTTATCAAATTTCGAACATGAAACTCGAGAATCCAAAACACAAACACCCAAACGACACTTATTTGGCCTGGCAAATGTTCTGATTATTTATTCCTTTTAAGTTTGCAACCATTTCAAGTAGCAGATGTAAAATTGTACAGTAGAACGCTTCCCGTTTCTTCAATTTGTGTTGTTTTATTGTTTCTTTTGAGACCTCGGGAGCAACGTCGATATGTCCGAGTGGTTAAGGAGACAGACTCGAAATCTGTTGGGCTCCGCCTGCGCAGGTTCGAATCCTGCTGTCGACGGTCGCTTTTTGTCTAAATAGGCATCTCCATTTTACCTTCACCTCACCATCGTCGTACAAGTTACTACTATGACGCATGCAAATGCAAAGGGGGAGAGAGAGCAGTATGTACATCCCCCACGTGTTACCGTGTTCTCCAGTTACCTGAACGTTCCTGTAGACTCGGGCATGCTTTCCAAAGTGTCCTTTGGCTATTTGGCACCACCCTGCTACCACTGCTGCAGCCTGCAGTTGTAAGATTGACAGCAGACCCAATTTAGCACGTGCTAAATTCAACGGCCTACGTTCCTTTCAACGCCATCCGTCCACAATAATTTTTTCTATAATCTTATTTGTAAACGTTATTTTAATATTGCGTTTTAACATTTAGAAATTATAAATATTTAAAAAAAAAATTAACAACACATTTTATAAAATTATTAGTTATTTTTAAGTAAAAATTTAGTTTATTAATAAATAACTTTTAATAATATTATTATTGTACCAATTATTGTTAAAGAAACTTGTTAAAAATATTCATAAATTTGCTTCAAACCACGACAAACAAATGCTAATAAGAAAGCAAACCATTTAAATGATATATCTTTTAGATTTGGTTTGAAATTGTGGTACCTAAATCCAAATGGGCCTTGGAAATGGTGGGTGGGCGATGGGTATAATAATTGAAGGCAAAGCACCAAAGTGAAATGTAATTATTATGACTGATTAATTAATGAGAATATATTATAGAATGGATTTGAAGGGTTTGCTGCCATGTCCTTTTCAAGGTGAGGTGATGGTGATGGTGATGGTGGTTGCACAAAATACATACATACATAATATCAAGGGCAGGGAGCCATCTTTTCTTTTCTATAGAGGACAATGATTTCACACTCAAATATTTCTTCACCTCACCGGGATCAAGTTTTTATTTAACTTGATCTTAGCCTTATACATTATTTTATAATAAAAATTAAAATAATCTAGCTAGCTAGTCTACCTTGTTGTATGATTAAGAGTAGTAATAATCATATGTAATAGAAAGTAAAATGAGCCCTTTATTCTAGCTAGAATAACAAATCAAACCCTCATCAATTAATTAATTAATAATAATAATGCCATTAAGTGGGGATATTTTTTTTTCTACATATTAATTATTAGTAAATTAAATGCAAGTGGCGAGAAGAAGAAGAAGAAGAAGATGCTAGAGAGGCCGCTGTCTGTCTGTGCTGGGGGTGGGGTCGAGTTGTCTGCAGTTGAGTTGCTGAAGTAATTACATCGCCAATAAAAGAAAGAAATTTTGGTTGAAGAGCAGTACGTACTCCTGCCCAATCTCGATCGAATCTGCTCATTTTTATGATCCACAACATCGGACATATCTTGATCATCATCTCATGTCAAGTCTGCTCTCTCCAGTACTCTCTCTCTCTCTCTCTCTCTCTGCCTCGCTCTATTTATATATATATATGTATGTATGTATATTGACAGAGACAGAGTATGTATAATAACTAAACAAGAAGCAAGAGGATTGATCCAATTACGTACACAAGCAGAGCATCGATCGACATTTCAATGATCTCCTAATCGTAGCTTGTTAAGAACAGATTCTGAACTTGATTAAAGATCATCATCAGTAGTAGGAGCTATACTACTGTAGTTGTAGGAATGGTAGTAGCAGCACAGCCACTACTCTCTTCGCCGGCAGCCGCAGTGGTTGCTTCCACCTCCGCGGAGGCGACCGTGTCAGGCCGTTTCCGCTTCTTCTTCTCGTACGCAATCCCTCTGGCCTTGGCCTGGCCTTCTCTCACCTCCCTCAGGTAAATCCTCACCGCTTTGTGTCCAAAGGGGTTGGATTCCGGGGCGCCGCCGTTCTCCTCGTAGGCGGCGCGGAGTCGGCCGATGAGGGCGTCCAGGCTGCCCCACGCCTGCTTCAGCGGACATGCACAAGGCGCCGGCGGATTCGGGTCGCCGAAGTAAGGGCAAACGGCGGCATGAACCTTGGTCTTCCCGAATTGGTCGAGGTACTTGAGGAACTCGATCACGTGGGCGCCGCTGCACCTGGCCAGCGTCAATGGCGGCTTGTGGTTCTTCAGGTACTGCAAGAAAGTGGTCCAGTCCCTGCGCTTCTGCGACTCGTATCTGCTGGGTGGCGACGCTGCAGTATTGGACCCTCCATAGCCTCCGGCGGCTGTTTGTGCTGAAGATGGACCCTCCCCGCCATCTGGATCCGGTGCTTCGGCTCCTGATATTGAATCCATCGATCAATTCTCTTCTCTTCCGTACGTCTGGATCCCAGATATATATATATATATATATTACTTTTTGGGTTTTGTTTAAATATTATTGTTCTCGAACCTTAACCTCTCACTGAATTCAATCGAGTTGCTGGGTATATATATATATATAGTGAGTGTATCCGAAGCCGATCGAGGATATATCTTTGATTTCAGGTTTCTTTCTTTTACCCTCTGGGAATTAAGAGGAGCGCTTTCATAAGACTAATTAATTAGAGGGAAAGAAAGAAAGAAAGAAACGTATATATCTGAATGAATGAATGAAACAGATAGAGTAGAGATCCTCCTCCTCCTAGCTACAGTGTGCACGTACTGTTGCCAGAAGAAAGAACAAATTAAGGAAAGAATTGCAGCTAGAGAGACAATTAATGAAGCCAAAGATATGGAAAATTAATGGATCGATCGAGGTGAAGAGATGATCTGGAAAATCCAATTCTTGAAGAAAAGCTTAGAGACGTAAAATTAATTAATTATACCTACCTACACCTCACCTCACCTCATAATAATAATAATAATGCCTTACATATTATTATGCCAAATGCCAACTCCATTCGTACAAATCTTTTTTGTCTTTTAATTTGTGGGGGCAATATCACACGGTACGTATAAGTTGCTAATTCATCTTAATTTCCCTTCCCACTTTAATTATATATTAATACCTACTAATCTTTAATTTCACTCTTGAAAATGTTAATTAGTGGCGGCTTCAAATGCAGATTAAAATTTTCTCGACTTCAACTATATATATTAGCTAGGCTTTAATTAATTAATTACAATTTAAGTGACTGTCCATCATATATATACTTTTTAAGTTAAAATAAAACCTAAAATGCCATGTAATCGAGAGTACACTACAATACAACAAGTGGTGGTGGTGGTCGGGTAGGATATTGGTATTTTAAAGCAGCAGCAGCAGCTTCCACTCATAATAATAATAATAATAATAATAATAATAATAATAATAATAATGTCGCATCTCAGGTTAGTTTAGTAGTCTTGTAAATGAAATACGTACCAATCGTTGCATTTAAATTTGTCCCCACATTCACACTTAAGAATCGATTAATTTCTTAAGACTAATGCTCATGCACGTACAATCCATTTTCCATACGCCCCTAACTCTGGCCCACTCATCATTTCCGCAAGCTCCCAACTTTTTATTAGTTTAATATTTAAGATTCCCATACACTTTTTTGACATTATTATTATTATTATGATATATATATATATATATATTTTAGACCCTTTCCATATATAGTTTGGATTCGGATTAAATTTGATTTTCAATTCATTAAGTCGAGATTTATTTGTTGATGATCCGGTTAATTAATCTAGATCTATATATATATATATTTATATTTGAATTATGTGATCTTATATATATAGATTTATTTAAATCAAATTAATGAATCTAAACCAGATAGATCCAAATCTATTTTTTTTTTTCCTTAAAGAGTAACACAATTGGCCATAGTAAAAAAATAAAAATTAACATTCAACAATCAACGTAACGCGTTATTCTAAATTAAGTTAATTAATATCTAATTTCATAAAACAAATTAAACAATCACCCAATTATTTTGTTGTACGTTGGATCAACTTTGCAAAATATATAATAATAATAATAATAAAAATAAAAAGTTTATACAAGAATTGTTATTTTTCAAAACAATTACTGCAACAAAAATTTCGTTTCCATACAATTTGTTAGTTAAGGGTGGTTCGGATGTCACCGAAATCATCATACGTACGTGCATCAAATTAATTAATTAATTATTTGTTTTAATAGTGTCTATATATGTTCATTACTTGTAAAATCTTAATTATTATTATAATCTCATCATCAATCAAATCTCTAACTTTACACTAAAAAAGTGGTTGATTTATCTAATTCCTATATATATATATATATTTATATATATGAGTTTTAAATCAAATGAACTCACTATTTATGATGCATGCATGAATAGTAGTAACTTGGAACCTGGAAAATTAAAGGCAGATCCTTAATTATTAATCACACAGGTGTTGTTTGTTCTTAATTTAAATATTATTTTTATCAAAAAATTGTGTTGTGGGTGGGTGGGTACCCTTCAAATTTGGTTTATTGTAAAAATTACTTCAGGTGTGTAATAATATTGTGTTGTTGTGGGTAACTCCACTATTGGGCCGGGCCGGGCCGGGCCGGTGTAAGGGCTAGAACACCACTTAATTTTATTGCTGTTAGATAGGAACTCAGGATGGATGGATGGATATTTTCTACTAACGAGTATAATAATTATCTAATATTTTATAAATGGGGAGTTCACCCATTTAAATTTGGATTGATGTTTAAGGTCTATTAAATTAAATGCCGATCGAGCTGGGGTCATACAATTTATTTATTAATTAATTTAAATGAAAGTTAAGTTGTACATAAATCAATTGAAACTGGGGGGAAGGAATCCCCCTAAAGCTGGTGGAGCTGGGTGGTTCGGTTGTCCGTCCGCCCCAAAGCAGCCATTCATCCCCTTCTCTTTCTCGCCACGTCCTTGTTTTTACTCATCTGTTCTCGTCTCTTCGGGAATTGTTAACTTATTTGCCCAAACCAAAGCCCGAGGAGACATTGGGATTTTACAGAATACGAAGCTCCTCCTCCCCAAACCAAAGCTTTTGTTTCTGATTTTTTTTTTTTTGTTTTTCCCCCCCTTATTTTGCTTCTTTAGTTTTCCCACGAACAAAAGATGGAAAAGAGCACTACAGTTGGGTGTGTCTTTGCTTTCTGGTGCCAGGTGAGGCACGACGAAGACAATTCAAATATGCATAAGAAAGAAAAGAAACTGGCATGGTGAATTGCACTCCATGATACCGAGTTGCTTTATAAGTTTATTATTTGTTGCTGCACTAATTACCTGAATAAAAGGTGGGGGGGGGGGGGGGGGGGCAAAGGCTTAAAGTTGCATCCCATACCCATATATAAAATGATTTAGAGTTCAAAATTGGAAAATATGAAGGCGGAGCGGAAGAAAAGGTTAAAAAGGGTCACTGCGCGTCAGGTAGGGGTCGAACCTACGACTTTCTGCTTAGGAAACAGACGCTCTATCCACTGAGCTACAGACGCCTTCGCTTAGTGCATTAGTATATATTATATTATATAAACAATGATCCAGTCAGCTCATGCCAAAGGGCCTAAGAGCATCTAGGGATTCCCGGTGGGGCCAACATGCACCACCTCCCTCCCATCATACTATCATAGTCCCGGCTGGCCCACAAGCGTTCTCGGAAGAACAAGCCTAATGTGCTCTGGGAAACACCCAATAGAAACGCCACCCGCATCACAATCACCGCCGTCAAGTCGTCGTCATCATCATCATCATATCATCGTCCATCCCTTCTACTACTGGCTACGGCAGTGCAGTAGTAGAGAGCGAGGGAGCATTCCATCACATCCTGGTCGTCATCACCCCGGATCACTCCCCCACTCTTCTCTTCTCTTTCATGCCAGAAGAAAACCACGCGACGCGACTGACGACGCTGGCGGATCATAAAAACCACGCCCCCATATATTCATTTGCTCTCAACTAACAAACCCAACCTCGCTTCGGTTGTCCGCCCGGCGCTGTCGACCTATGGCTGCGGCGCTCGAATGCTGGTCGAGCCGCGCGAGCACGGACGAGGACATGGTCGAGCAGGTCCTGATGCGCACCAACGACAGATCCGAGGGCTTGCCGCCGCCGGACACCTCCTCCTCGTCCTCCTCTTCCGCCTCCGCCGCGGCTGCTGGACTGAAGGAGTCCTCGGCCATGCAGAAGCGGTTTCAGAGGCTGAGCCGCAACGTGTCCGAGGCCATCGCCTCCTTCAAGAACTCCCTCAATCTCGACTCGGTCCGTGACTCGCCCCCGCCTTCGCGGACCGAGGGCTGTCGGAAGGTCGTCTGGGGCAGCGTTGTGCGGAACTTGACTCAGCTGTATCCCGGTAGCCAGCTGCCGGAGAGGCTCGTTTCCAATATTCGGAAACACTACGATTCATTGCCACTCAGGTTTGTAGTTACTTTGGCCACACTCGAAATCTAATAACTGTTCTAATCAGTCTACATTTGCAAACGCAGCATGAGAGATTCAGCAACTTATTTTACTTTTTCTAAGCTGGTTCTTATGCTGTTTCGTGGTGTTACTTTTGACAGTTATGCGCAGGCTGGATTTGATATGAAAGAGGTGTTTGTGCATATCAAATTGATAGAACAGGCGTCGGTGGAGGACCAGCCAGCGATTTTGATTCAAGAGGTGTCCGATGAGGAAGTCCAGGGGTCTGTTTTTAAGCTCACATTTGCCTGTAACTCATCGATCTCGTGGCCAGCCATGTCCGGAGCCCTCGATAGCGCTTCGATTTGTTGCAAGAAGATTCAAATCTTTGAGAAAAGGGGGTTCACGCTGGGAATTGTTCTGCTTCTCGTTCAATCTGGGCAAGAGAGATTGTTCAAAATCCGGATTGAAAGTGCTCTCAAATCTGCCCTGAAGAAGCCTAAATCTACAACTATGAAGCTTCCATTTGGTTTATGTGGGTGTCAGGAAGAAAATACTAGATGGAAAGAGCTTGGAGACATCGAGGAGGATTGCTGTGAACCGAATTACAGAAATGGGATTGAGAATTTAGCTGCTAAGATTCAGCTTCAGATGCCTTTACCCTCTTCATCCTTTGTTGTTTCTGTGGACGAATGGCAGACAGTGCAGTCAGGAGGGGATGAGATTGGCAAGTGGTTGCTGAACTCTGATAGTCTTGAGTTTATTGATCAGATTGGTCCCAATACATTCAAGGGAGTGTATAAGGGCAAGAGGGTGGGAATCGAGAAGCTCAAAGGGTGTGATAAGGGAAATTCATATGAATTTGAGCTTCGAAAAGATTTGCTGGAGCTGATGACGTGTGGACATAGGAATATTTTGCAGTTTTATGGTGTTTGTGTGGATGAAGTTCATGGGTTATGTGCTGTGACAAAGTTCATGGAAGGTGGGTCAGTTCAGGATCTTATGATGAAGAACAAGAAACTCCAGACTAAGGAAGTTATAAGGATTGCTGCTGATGTTGCAGAAGGGATCAAGTTCATGAACGACCATGGTGTAGCATACAGAGATCTCAACACACAGAGGATCTTGTTGGATCGACATGGGAATGCTTGTTTGGGAGACATGGGCATAATCACTGCTTGCAAGAGTGTTGGTGAGGCAATGGAGTATGAAACTGATGGATTCAGATGGCTAGCTCCTGAGGTTTGTTCCCCTACATCATTTACAGTATTTAAAAGCATATTTTTGTTGAGCTTTATAATAATTCAGCAATTTGTTGATGCAATGAGATTAATGAGCCAGGGGCTGACCATCATTTTCCATCTACTTGAAATGTTTCCTACGCATTTTTGTAAGCACTAACAAGTTTTTTAAAAGTTGGTAATTTGTGGAGGATTTGTTTCTTCAAATCCAGTAGAGCATGAAATGAGATTTCCTTTTGTAAAGGATAGTCAAATTGCATACTATTGGTTGATTTGTTTTAGCATAGTTTCATTATATCATTTAAGTTAAAGGGGAAAAAGGGGGGGGGGGGGGGGTACCTGCAAGGAAACAGAACTGTTTGGTTTTGGTTTGCCTAAAAGCTAAACATGATTTTTTTTTTTTTTTTGGGTTTTAACGTGAGTTTGTGATTGATATTGTCTACCTTCACTGTTTTTTTACTTTTCTATATCTTTTTGGTCAAATAAATAGCTATAGTTCAACTTAATAGAATTACTGAAAAGAATTTTATGATTTAGATGAAGTTGTTTAAGATTTAGAAAGAGGTGTGTGTTTAATACTCCTCAGAGACCTTTCTTTGTTGTTCTGATTTTCCTTTTCTAGAAATTAGATACATAATGTACAAATAAATATAAATGGATGATTTAGTCAACTAATTTAACAATTCAGCAATTGAAGTAAAAGAAGTACATGATTGAATCTGAACTTACCATGCTGGTGATCTGTATTTTGTGGCAATGATAACTACTGTAGCCCTTATAGTAAAGTGTGTGAATCATTCTTTAGTTGCTCTATCAAGGTTTATTACTTCATCATTGTGTAAATGAAGCTATTTCAATAATAAGTTTCCTTCAGGTATTATAGTTTTACTACATATTTGAGTACATTAGTTGGATACAATGTATGTGAACACTGAACAGAGCTTCTGAGTCCAGTCTTATTCAGGTAGAACTTTATGTCACTTATCTAACATCATTACTTGAGCATGCCTATCATGCTTCATAATTGTTGTGCTTTACACTTGATTGGTTGTTTACTTTTATTTCTATACTTGTACGTGCTCCAATCCATTGAGCAGCTAGCTTCATCTCTCTCCTGTTAGGTGTTTTGTTTCAATAATATTATTCTAATCAATGCCAACCAACTTTTTTTTTATGTGATAAGAAAGCATTAATATATATAAAGAAGTTCGCCTTAAGATGGTGAAACCCTGTACAAAAGAATAAGTAGGAACCCCAGGTTCTGCTAGGGCTGAAAAGGTAAATCATCCAAGAACTGTGCTAAAGGGTATCCTTCATCAAGAGGATGAAAACACCAGAGCCTTTTCCTTGTTTTATTATCTGAGCTTTCAACAGTTGACGGAAAGTTGTTTTTGTTTTTTAGTCTTTTTTTCTCAAATAACCAGAGCCTTTTCCATGTTTGTTTGTTGAGCTTTTGGCTGGACAACACTTTCCAATGTTTATTGGCTTTTGCTTTTTATGATTGATACTGTGCGTGTATTTGCAAAGCAAATGCATTTGGAAGAAATTTTGAGATTGCTCAAAGGAGCACTTTTATCATTTTTTTAGCTTTATTTTCTTAAATTTTCTGTCACTCTTGCAAAAACAAATATATCAGAAAAAGAATTTTCAACTTTTCTCTCGATATAGTTTTTAGGCTAATGTTTGTCTACCTTGGAATAACGATTTGAGTCTGAACACAATTTTTTTCTTTCTTTTCCTTTTTTTTTCTTTTTTCTTTTTTGGGGGGTGGGGGTAGGGTAAAAACCTTCTCTATCTCTATCATGAATACATTTCTTTCTTCCTTTAGTTTTGAGTCAATTTTATGTAGTAAGTGTTTTCCGTCTTGTTTGGTTGTAAACAGATTATTGCAGGTGATCCAGAGAGTGTTATAGAAACGTGGATGAGCAATGTTTATAGTTTTGGGATGGTAATCTGGGAGATGTTGACAGGTGAGGCAGCCTATTCTGCATTTTCCCCTGTACAGGCTGCAGTTGGGATAGCTGCTTGCGGGCTTAGACCTGAAATCCCCAAGGACTGCCCGCAAATCCTCAGAGCTCTAATGATGAAGTGCTGGAACAATTGCCCCTCAAAGCGTCCTCAGTTCACTGAAATTCTGTCCATATTGCTGCGCACCAACAACAACAGCAACAATAGTAAGTAAATGTTTTTGTGATCTCTGTAGAACCTAATCTACTAAAACTAAATGTTATGTACAAAGAGCCGTTATCAACTAGGTGCTACCATTCCCATTTGTAGATCTAGAAGTTCTCTTCTATTTTCTGTCCAGAAATGAAGATGTAAATCTTCTATTTCAGCATTACCATTTAATCGTTTTCTTACCGGAGTGCAGAAGAACATAAAAAAGTGGGAAGAATATTATAGGATGATTGTTTCCTTTTTCTCTATCTTGGAATTTCTTTTCCGACACGTATATTACATGGTTTGGCGAAGATGTGACTGGTGGGAATTCAATTATATGTTTTTCCTCGTATGCATGCCATTTGGACAACTGGACACTACAAGGTTATCAAGAAAACATTCATAAAACTAGAAGAAAGCGAGGAAAAAGCAAAATAAATAAGTTTTTCTGTGGTTTAAAGGCCCTACAGGTTTTGAGTAATCTAAGGGTGTTCTGTTTTCAGCTCGTCTATTTGTTCCTGTTGTGGCTCTCTGATGGGCCCCTCTTGTTTTGTTGTCCCCGTTGATGAGAAGAAACTAGGGAACACCCCCCCTCCTTTTTCCCATCTTTCAAACTTTTAACTGTCAATTTCTTTGGATTAGCTGTATGCGACAGTGTCCAGAGATTACCTTGCTTGAATAATTCCAAATGCGTGAGTTTGACAAGCGCCAATAACACTATCTTAAGCTTTTTTCTATTGGCTTTGGCTCAAGTCATGCCATTTCAGACTTCAAATTGATAAAAAAAAAAGAAGAAGAAAAAACCTCCCCCTTCTTGAGTCTTCTGAATCAGTTACAGAAAGAAGGGCGGTTCGGCTTTGTAGCATGTGATGCTACTGCTGGCTTGAAATGACAAACTTGTTTCTGGTAGCTGTTTGGGCCTCAAACTTGGCAGCCGACCATATTGATTGTTATTGTGCACATTTCAAGCAATTATGGTTTCTTAGCTAACAATTATGGAAATTGGTCTAAAAGGTTAACTGAACAGTTGACAATTGAGTTTCATATTCTTATTTTTATATCTATTCTTTCAACATGATGAGATTCCCTGTTATGCTGTCTTTCAGATTGGTTCTCTGTATTATATTATTGCCATTCCTTTCAAGGCTGATGAGGTTGATCACATGATCATCTTCCTTATCTTAATTATATTAGAAGCTGGAACTTGGATTAACATAACATGTGCATTGGGATGCTGGGAGTGTTTAACCGTTAAGGCCAGGATTTCTTCTTTGCAATGATGACTGACTGCCATATTATTTATGGGGTGGTTTGTTTATATGATCCATGTGATGTGCCATTGACATGCGTTGATCTCAAGCAGTGAAGTGGACAGACAAGAGCAACGTTGGTGTCCGCAGCTGTGAATGCAGTGGGGTACTGAAAACGTGCCCCAAAACGGGAAACTGTTTTCTGCTCATTAAAATTCGACCCAGTTCCATGGGCTACAACCCAACAACAACCTTGGGCCTAGTAGGGATAAGAAGTTAGTGATTTTACCTCGACTTGCTTATACAGATAGGATATCTTTGGGTACAAAAAAGGTGAAATCCCTCACCTTAACGTCCCCACACATTATCGTATGCACGTCAGAGGAGTTAATCACGGTACACGACAGCGCATCAGGTAGGAGACATAGTGTATGGTGCCCACAAGGAGCCATCCCCATAAAAAGGTGAAACTCCTACACTACTGCTGCCATGACTCGAATCTGCATCATTGAGTGCAATCTGTTATCTGAGAACTAATCGTGCTACGCCCATAAGGACTGAGGATATCCTGACAAAAGAATGATAAGATAACATTATAAATTAATCAAGGCTCTTACTTGCAAGCAAAGCACAAAGATGGAACTAATTGCTTTTCAGTAATTTACCGTTTGCTTTATTATATGATTCATAACAGCCAAAAGCAATGGCCACAAGATGAAACAGCAAGATACTTAATATATAATCTAAGTATATTATGTACTTTAATAGAAACTAATATATAAACTAAATGTATATTCTAAAAACTTTATATAAATGATCTTTTGTGTAGGCCGCCATAGCTTTGAGAGAGAGAGAGAGAGAGAGAGAGAGAGAGAGAGGAATTGAACAAATTTGATAAACCCAGCAATGACCGACTGGGATTAGTGAACCGAATTGGGAGAGAAGAGGGGGAAGAAAGGGAGAGAAGACAGAGAATGAGGTATGGCGGGAGGGAGATAAGTGAACCCCACTGTGGAGTTTAGCAATTTAACGATGCTGGTTTCAACAGTGAAGCCATCATGGCTGAACCCATTTTAGGGCCTAGATGAATGAGGATATTTTAAAAAAATTAATTGATGTAAGAAACCCAATGTTATAAGTTCAAATGTTTTGTAAGTTTATTTTTTAAGATATGAAAGTATTTGTTTAGTTAGGCTAAACATAAGAAACAATCAATCCATGTTTTTTTACTCTATTTTAAGATATGAAAGTATTGACAAGTTGGGTTTGTAACATTTAGGAGTGAAATGCGAGAAATTTCCAAGATAAAAAGTGGGCAAGCAGCAAGCTCATGTGTCGACAGGCAGGCAGGCAGCCCATAGCTTTGGTTTGTTATTTAATTGCATGACGTGTAAGAGGTGTCAAGACTAGTGTCCAATGTCGTGTGCTTTGGTGCATAGGTGGCACACCTGCCAGTGGCTTACTAGTATATTATTATTTTTGCTGCATTTTAGTTTGGTTTTTTATGGTTTGCTTGCTGGAGCCTGAAAGTGTGACGGCCTCTTCTCTTCAATATTATTCTAATATTCTCATTTTTTTTTGTGTCTGCGCGCATCTCTTATTTACCCACCCAAAAATACACATATAATGGATGGGATGTCTTTGGCCCAAAAAAAATGAAGTTTTATCACACTCGTCGTCTGGGGCCAAAAGAATTGATTATGAACGTCTTAGATAATAATTAATGTGTTGATTGAAGCGGATTGGATTAGATTAGATTAAACTGTAGTAAAGCGGGTGGTGTTCCTTCCTTCCTTGAGATAATTTTTTTTTTTAATAAAAATAAAAATAAAAATGCTATTACGCTAGCAGCATACACGGTGACAAAGAACGTTTAAATAAAGAGAATGAGAAATGCAAATCCATAAATAAATAAATAAATAGCCTCTTGGCATCATCAAGTCTCCAATTCATTTCTCCGTTGGCAGGCAGGCAGGCAGGCAAAAGTTGAAGCTACCAACGGCAACACAACACCAACACCATTCTAGAAACAAGAACAAGTCTCTGTCAAGCCAAGCCAAGGCACCTCTCACTCTTCTCCATTTTCATTCTTTTCCGTTCCAGAGTTCCAACCGGTACGTTCTCACTGCGCCATTTCCCTCTCTCTCTCTGGATCCAATATTCTTTTCTTGGCAACTCTTCTTTCGAATCGGTTTTAAATGACGCTGTTAAAGAGGTTTGGCTTAGGGTTTATGGTCCTAGCTCCGATCGTTATCGGATTGATGTGCAACAAGTGTTTCGATCTTAATTTCTTGAATATATTTCTGTTTTTGACCGCATCGGTGGGGTTTTATGGGGCTTTCAGCAGTTTGTTGCACTTTATGCTTCCTAGAAGGAGACCTGTCGAGCGAGAGGTCCTTGTAGAAGAAGACGACTCTACTGACGGAGAGAGATTCCTCAAGAAGAATCGGACCGGTTGCTCAATCTCCTCACCGGCCATCGCCACCGCCACCGATAACATCACCATCGCCGCGACGGCGAAAGACGTAAACACGAGCGGCAACAGCAGCGTTGTTGATAAGAGTGACAGCGGTAACCACAGCAGCGGCAGTTGCTTCGTGCCGGACATGGCTTTGGGAAATGGGAACCAGACGGACATCGACGAGGATCTGCACAGCCGACAGCTGGCGGTGTACGGCCGCGAGACCATGCGGCGACTTTTCGCGTCAAATATCCTTGTCTCGGGGATGCAGGGTCTCGGGGTCGAAATCGGTACGTAAATCAGTTACTTTACATTCCTCTTGCTCTAAACCGTGATTAATTCCTTCGATTCTGCTTTTGAATTGTTTTTGGCTGTTATCCGTGACAATTTTTGCGAATGACGAACAATTCTTGATGCATATGAGGTTCTTGGATCTTGCAATTACGAAGTTCTCCATGATAGCTTTTTCCGCTCCCATTTTATAGTTCATTTTACACTTTCTTGCTGCTCTCTGTTGTTACTTGGTTTTCTGGTCTCTTATTACCTATCACTATGAGTTCTTGTATTTCTATGGCTCTTATATGTTTTCATGGTCGTTCTCGACTAGCTATATATTGCAAGGTGGATTTTTATATGAACATGAAATTTCAGTGAGCATTATATGCTTGGGTGAAGGATGCCATTGAGCAATCTTTTTCCATTTTTCCTCTTGTACTTGCAGCAAAGAACCTTGTACTGGCTGGTGTCAAATCTGTCACATTGCATGATGAAGGAGCCGTGGAATTATGGGATTTGTCCAGCAATTTCATTTTTTCAGAGAATGATATTGGAAAGAACAGGGCAACTGCATGCATTCAAAAGTTGCAGGAGCTCAACAATGCTGTTGTCATTTCTACCTTATCCATGGAATTGACTAAAGAACAACTTTCTAAATTCCAGGTGAATTACTCTGGCATCTCTGTAGTTCTTTCATAAATAGTATTTGCATATTTAATAGGGAATATTTCTAAAACTGTCAAGAATCTGTTTATAGTCTGTAAGTAGAAGTGATAATGTTTTTCATTCTGCAATGTTTGCTTGACAATGTGCTGCAGAAAGTTGCATCATTGTACTCTTTCAACACTCTCTCTATCCCCCCCCCCCCCCAAAAAAAAAAAAAAATGCTTAGCCGGGACATATTCAATGCCTAAGCATTAATAGTTGCTTGATGCTTATTTTGATGGAACCTTAGAGCCTGTTGATTATCATATGCTCTTTTAATTCCCCTATTAGGGGTTGGTTACTTAAATTCTAGTTCATCAATCATTCCTATCTATGACATCATCTTCTATAAGGCTTTTTTACCTCGGATCATATCTAAGATTCTCCCACCAAGTTCTCTTCATCTTTCTTTACCTCTTTTTTGCTAAAATCTTGTTCCATACTATCTGCTACCCTTGTTCCACTATTGGGTTTGTTGGCAGTGTCAAATACGAATTAAATTGAATTGCTCTTTCTTAATAGTAATTAAATGCTCTTTCTCCATTTGTTTAGCGTCCTTTTGATTTAAGGATCACATTAAATGATTTGGCAATAGAAAGATGCCCTCTTTTCCTATGTATTTCTATGCTTCTATTGGGATAATATCTGGTCAAACTGACTTACCATTTGGTTCACTAGAGTTTGTTAAAGGTGAACTGAGTGCACAAGGCTCCCACATTGCAGGCTTTAGGGAAGGTCCATTATAGGCAGCCTTACCCTTGCTTATGAAATTCCTGACTTGAATTTGTGACCTCTAGGTCACAATGGAGCAACCTTACTGTTACACCAAGGCTCACGTTCTTCACTAGAATTTGTTATTGAAATGATTGTTTTTTTTTTAAAGAAAGCCTGTTAAATGAAACCAATCTTTGGCTACCCATTTTATACCATCCTGAAACACTGATTCTGTTTAGTAACATGTATTATCCAATCATTGTTATAGAAACTACAACCCATGTTGATTCTATTCAAGCCAATGCAATATATGCCTTTGTTGATTCTTTGTTATATCATAAACCCATAAGCTACTAAGACAGGGTAAACTACGATGCACATTGCATAGGCTATCAAGTTGTGTTGTGTTTGCATTGAAATGACAGTTGACATTTCAAATCGAGTATTTTTTTAAAACTCATTTCTACATCTATTATTTATTCGCTTGGAGAACATATGCCTATTATGGTAATACATGCCTTTGTTGCCAATATACATATGAACACATTTTAAGTTTACAATATAATCGATTTAAGTGGTATTAATTAATTTTTCTTCTATGCTTTAAAACTGTAACATTATGTGCCAAAATATCAATTTGTTGTTGAATGATATAGATTTAAAGATTCTTCTATTTAGATTTTTTTTTCTATTTGTAGCATGAGAAAATTAGTCCTTTTTTCTACTTTTGATATGATATAAATGTAGTAGCAGTGTAAAAAATGGTGAAACTGTTATTATTTTCATGCATATAAGATTGCATGTTTATTTGCACCATATATCCAGCCAAATATCTTCTTACCAAGGATATAAAGAAAGATGGAGATGATTGAAGGTCTAGACTCTAGAATTCATATAGCCGATCCCTTGGTGGGAATAAGGCTTGTGTTTCTTCTTCTTGTTGCATCCAACCTAATGTTTTCTAACTTTTTGAAATATTGTATTATTGGTTGTGTTTGTGTTATGTTTCCTATCTATATTTCTTGTTGCACTTTTGGCTCATAGGATAGTATGTAATTTCATGCAATCTTCTGGGAGATTATAAACTAGGAGAATATATGTCATATTAACATTTTCTTTCATGTTTGGTAATCATAGGATTAAGTTGCGATAACATTAAACGTGATCAATACATTAATTTGGAATAAGAATAAAACTAAAATTATAAATTTGTCTATGACACTATTGTATTATAGCTTGTACGTGTAAATATTTTATATAAGTTGTTGTTGGTGCATTAGGCTCATCACTTGAGTCATTTTTGTACACAACCTTTATTTTTTCTTTGCAAAAAAAGTTATTTTTACAACTCAAACCTGTTACTTTCCAATCACAAAGGAGCAACTTTACCATTGCTACTAAGCCAACATCTTGCATTAGTAATATTTTGATGGGACTTTTTTCCTAACTGGGCAGTAGTTTGTTGGCTTAATGGTTTTGTTCCAAAATGGCCACCTAATTGCTTAGGTCTTGTTTGGTGTTTGGTTCTTTTTTTTTTTTTTTCTAAATTTTAGGGAACTTCTGAAAACAACAAAGAACTTTGTATTCACATTTTTTTATTTCATTCTCATTTCTTCCCTTTCCCCCCACTCTTTACTGTTTGTGACTCAATGTCACCAAAAAATCACCAGAGGATAGCCGGCTACCCTACTGGCAACATTGTCACTCGTTGATGAGTTGCCGGAGCATCTACAGAGGGTCAAATGCTGACTTGGGAGTTGTGTTGCTCCCAGTTTAGATCTGGGAGTATGACAGTGGAACTTTTCTTTGACAACACCAACATTCAACATTGCTAGGGTTTCCACAACATTGGGAGTTGGCAATAGATGAATCTTGTGGGAGTTCTTCAGTGATGATGAATCTTTTCATCAGAGACAAAGAATCTTGTTTCCAATTTCCCAATGCCATGAGATTCATCTATCGTTCACAATGTTTCCTAATCACACATGCCATCAGCTTTGTTGTATGAAACCTGAATTCCAGTGTATTATGCTGATTGTTGCAGTTACCTTGATATACTGTCCTCCTTTTATGATGGGCATTTCCTTTCTGAAATAATTTAATTTTCTAGAT
>NC_068338.1:32469562-32587062 GCF_014633365.1 Diospyros lotus | reverse complement strand
ATCTTCCCAACCTTCAAACTGTCAAAACACTGCCGTTATAATGCTCAAGACAAATTCGAAGCACAATAAATAAAGAACAGTTAACAGGTGCTGAGAAGACCAGTTGATACCTGGCGGAGCATATCCATGGTGATCTGAGTCCCATGGAGATCCAGGGTAGAAAGCTGGGTGCACATTTTGAACAGTGTAGGAGGAAGGGCTTTGAGTCCATTGTTACTCAAATATAAAGCCTGCATTACGGGTGCAAAAATGATATTGTAATGCCAATCAACATACACAAGTAGAGAAATAGATTAATTTCCTATTGTCAAGGTCAACACCAAGCCTAGCTCCAATGGTCTCAACAATGTGCTTTCTTGTGACAGCAGGCAAAACTGCATCAGTAGGAGAATTTGATGCAAAAGGTCTGCTGGATACACGAGTCCAATGAGTATTAACGGCAAAAAGGTCTTATAGATTGAGTACAATACTTAAAAAGGCACTGGCATGCACCTACCCTTCCAAGGTTCAATGAAGGATCATAAGTCATATAAAGAGAGGTCAGTTGATGAAACACGTCTCATCAATGGGAAGAAGAAAACCCTATATCTACAATGAAAACACCACCAGCTCAACACTCCAATCTCTGCTGCTTGGCATGCAAATTCAAATTCTCATGGTCTAACCCCTCAATCTGGCTGCCAGACATTTGCCACAGAACTATGAAAAGCATAAAGACATCTTTAGTTTCTAATGGTTTGTATAATTACTGCATCAACTTTGCATTGAACTTTCTTTCATATGTTGGCATGTGCATGATTATGTGAAATTATATGCTATTCATGTTGAGAAGTTGTTCTATCTCAGTTTTCCCCAAAGAAAATGGGAAAGAGTCCTGTTAGAGGATCAGCTATATGATATATGTGCTAGCTAGGTGAGACATCAAACAATGATAGCATGTTATTTCCGTTTAAACACAAATATCTTGTGGCATGTGTAATACGTGCATCACATTAATTTTTCTTGTTGAAAGCCTTCACTCCTTATTTTACCACCCAGGTTTAGAAGATAAGCTATTGCTGATGTTTAAAGCCTTGAAGAATGATACCAGATGAAGTTAAAAGCTTGTTAGAAATAATATGGGTTCCCCATGTCCTAAGTTACTTCTCAGACTAGCCAGTTATACGCCAAATTATCTGAGGGTGGCCTATCGCTCATCATTAATAATATTGTGTGCAAGTATTTGACTTTCTTCAACTTGCTTTATCTGACACCAGAAAGCAAAAACAGACAACTTAAGGGTTCATTGTCATAGGAAGCAAAAGAAAAGGAAGAAATCAAGAACACAACAGCATGAGGAAAATGAACCTTCAGATTCTGTAAATTGCCAAATGTCTCTGGCAACTCCACCAGAAGATTTGCCATAAGGTCAACCTGCAATTCAATGAATCTTATCAAGAATATATCACAGTGTTCAATTCATCACTATACAACACGTTCAATTATCCATTTGTATTTGAAGTTTTGAAAGATTTTGAGATATAAGAAATAGAATCCTACCTCAAGAAGAGCAGTACATTCCCCTATACTAGCAGGAACATTGTACAACCTGCATAGAGATTGCGCCAAGAGAAGTTCAGAACCAAGCTAGTGCAGGTAACATCATGCATGAATATTTGAAGTGATCTGAACTTATTTCTGCTTATCTTTGGTAGAGATAGAACTTTAAAGAGACCAAAAGAAAATCGAACAAAGCAGTTTGTATCAGATCATAAAGTCAATAACATATCATATGCAGAGGACAAATGTCAGTAACACATAAAACAAGGAATCCCTAGCATTATATCATGCTGCATTTTCACAACAGTGGCATATCAAACCTTAAACCCACTAATTGGGGTTGGCTACATGAATTGTAGCTTGCCAATCACCTCTATTTATGGTCATATCTTGCATGCCCAAAAAGATATATATAATAGCAAGTCAAACCCATTATTTCTCAAGTCATTTATGCCGGGAGAATGAAACAGGGAGTTCACTCCTAAAAGAACATTATACTACCATCCAGCAGAGCAGTTATGTTCTAGTTGCATGAATACCTATTATTGTTGGCTTTCAAAACTTGAAGCTGAGTCAGACACCCTATTTCGGTTGGGAGACATGTTATGTTGTTGTTTGCAACATCAAGCTCCCTCAAACAAGATAAAGAGCCCAGGGCAGAAGGCAAACTTTTTAAGCTGCATAAATCACAACCAAATAATGAATATAATGGATGAAAAGATACTCTGATGCTGTTATCCAGAAATTGTATCATAAAAAATCATAGTAGTCTAACAATTATACATAACCTGGTAGTATAAAATAGCTCAGTCATCTGTAGTCAATATGGCAATCAAACACATGAGACATAAAGCAGAACACCAAGACATCAAGTATCAAATCAGTTTAAGCTATTTATGTACTTGTGTGGCAACCATTAACTATCAAGATAACATGCCTTCTGACAGCAATAAATAAAACTTACAGTTAAGAAAAAGCGAACTATCCAAATATTCACTTTTATGTGGGAAAAAGTCTGCTTCCGCCTTAAGCATCAATGTTTCTAGGATATTAGCTATGCTTTTGGCAAATAGTAAAAGAATTCTACAACTTGATGGGGAAAAAGAAACCCAAGAGACTGATAGGGTATCTGGAAGAAAGATAAGACAAGTGAACTTAAGGAGTACTTGTAACTAGCTGAAAACTGCAATATTAGCACTTCTTATTATTATTTCTTTCTTCTTCTTCTGATTACTCCTAATTCTTTCTAACATTAAAAATCTCACTGAATTTCCAAATGATTGAAGAAACATGAAAGAATCCCACTGCTTTCCTCTATCTTTCCTTCTTTAATTAGTAACTATTATCAGTTTCCTTTCTCAATCATTAAAAACATCATTTTGACACCCCTAGAAAAAAACATGGATATACCTGAATACACAAGATTCCATTGTAAGAAACTCTGGGTGTCGGCATACCATGGAATGAACACATTATATACATAAACTGTTGGAACAATTAACAGTAGCTTCAAGCCCATTTCACTAAGATAATTATGACAGTGACCAAATAGATGGCATTAAACACTGAAAGGACCTACTGATTTTGGCTTAATGATAAAACAGTTAGAGACTTCAGAGATGTTAATCCTTCCCAGCTAATGAAATCATCCAATATTTCATTTGCATTCAGCAGCAGTCTCTACAAAATATAGAATAAAGTGTAAAAATACATTTCTCACAAGCTTCATTTGTATACATTAAATACATAAAGCATAATGTTACCTCCAAATAACATAACAAACCAATTGAAGCTGGTACGTCTTGTAGAGAGTTGTGGCTGAGATCAAGTACTCTAGCATAAGGTCCACAAGTCCATAATTCATCGGGTATGGCCTACAAGTAACAAATAAGAACAAAATATGGTAATCTTTCTACCACATAGAAGAATAATCACTTCCACATGGTTCCAACATGCAAAGATATAATTACTTAAAGAGATGTATGCAGAGCTATATCTTAATTCATGTCAACATCTAGAAACCTCATCCAAAATATATATGGGAAAACAAAAAACACAGACAAAGGGGGATAGCTAAGGGGCTGTTTAGTTATAAAACATTTTCCAATTAATCCCTCATTTTCCTTTTCTACGTAAAATTTAGAAAATGTTCAATTGTTAAATATGAAAAACTATTTTATAATCTTGGAAACTAAAATAAGTGTTCAAAATAGTTCTGTGAAACATGTTTTCACTTGTTATATAATATAATATCTTGTTATTAATAATATTATCATAAAATTAAAATACAATAATTACATTATTGTAACAAAGTGGATAATATAAGTACAATTCTTATGGTACTGCTAATATTATACATTTAATGATAATAACTAATATGATATTTATGGTATTACTAATATTACAATATTAATGACAATAATTAATGATGTTGAATATAAATTTTTATTTATTTTCTAAAATTTTAAAAAATTATAATATTAATATTGTTGTTATTATTTATAACTAGTTAATTTTACTATTTATGAACATTTTTATTAGTACTATCCATAATACTAATGTTGTTAATATTATATTACAATGTTATGGATTATTATTTATTAGAAAATTTGAAAAGGATAACGTTATATCACAATAAATCATTTATTTTTAGTCAAATTTATTATTTATTGATATGTCTATATTACAATCTTATTTTATTTTTAGTAGGATTAAAGTTCATAATATTATTATTTATGTTGACATTAATACAACTGAAACTTAATATAAAAAAAATGAGTTTTATGTTATCATTTGAAAAAATTTCAAATTTAAATTTTCAAATAGTCAATGAAAATTTGAAAATTTCAGTTTCAAGGTTTCTATCTTAAATTTTTTCTCATTTGAACACATTTTTTCAGTTTCTATTTTTTGTGGAAAGAAGTAGAAAGCAAGACCTGGTTTCTATTAGAAGTTGTTCAGTTGTGGAAATAAGCATTGTTTTCTATAAAAAAATCACAAATAAAAAAAAAACTTGTTCAAATAAGAGAATTTTTCAAAATATGAAACCAAAAACTCTAGTTTTTATTTTCAAATTTATACCAACTAGTCTGAAAAAATATTTAGGACATTATTTAAAATATTCTCCATTGTGTTCTTCACAAAAATGGAAAAGCATTTTCCTCATATTAATCAAATAGAAAATAGAACTTCCTAGCCCAGCAAAAGTTGATATTAATTATTACTTATATTATAATCAATACAAATAATAAAAATATAAATTTTAAAATATGCTAACAATAAATAAGGGCAAACCTTGGTAGCAACGATAAGGTTGCTCCTTTGTGACTGGAAGATCACGGATTCAATTTAAGAAAACATCTTTCCGAAAAAAGTAAAAGAAAAGCTGCACACAAATACAATCACCTTCTAGCCCTTGCAAAGTGAGGAGTCTAGTACACTAGTGAGACACTAATAATACATAATATTATAATACTAACAATATCGAGTATCAACAATATTAATAATACAATAGTGGAAAAATTAATAAATAATAAAATTGACTAATAATAAAAGAAAAATATTTATAACAATGGCATCACTATATAATTTTAAAAAAAAATTATAAAAAAAGAATCAAAATTTATAATTAATACTATTTTGATATAATTAACACCAAAAAGTATTATCATCATTATTGTAATATTAGTAGTATCATGAATATTGTATTAGTAATGTCAATATTATAATATTATCGACATAATTTATTCATATTTTTAATATAATAGTAATACAAATAATTATTATCATTATAATTATAATTCAGCAATATTGTAAATATTTTATTGGTGGTATTAATTTTATAAGAACAATAATATAATTAATAATATACCAATACTATCATATTGTTATTAATAAAAAAAATTGCAGTATATAACAATTAAAGAAATGTTTTATATAACAACTTCGAACACTTTTTCCAATTTTCAAAATAGAAAATGGTGTTCTACATTTAACAATTAAACTTATTTTTCAAATTTTATGTGGAAGATGAAAATTAGAGATGGGAAAACTATAAAATATTTTTTGCGACTAAACAGGCCCTAATTATTCTACAAAACAACTGCTTTTGCACTTAGTAGCACCAAAATTTGTAATATTTATAGCATAATAACAACATATTAAGCCTTAATCTTATTATGCAGGTTTGGTTACATGAATTCTACTACCTCACCAAACATTTCTATTTATAATCTAAATGTCTCCCACCAAGAGTGTTTATAACTCATATTATACCTAAGAGTCTCCCACCAAGTTTTTTCTTAATCTTCCCCTACCTCTTTCGCTAAGGATTTGTTCAATTCATTTACCTCTTTTAGAAAGATAAGTTAGCACCTTAATCTAAAGTTTCCAAGTACTGGTATCCCACAGGTTGCACTCATGATCTTTCCAAGGCAAAAACTACAGTGGAGCTCCCAGTTGAATGTTAAACCATAGGACTTATAAGTTTATAACCAACAGAAAAGGACCACTGTCATTTCAAACAACAGCCTTATGCCTATAATGATGTTTATCCTGTAGCTGAAACTGACCTCAATTGAAGGTTCCACAGTAGTCTAATGAGAGAATGATTATCCTCATTGTTAAACACACAATTTGACAAGTTTCCACTTCAACATAGATGCCAACAGATCTTGAAATCATTCCAACAAAACTTTAGCCAAAATTGAATGGATTACATGCTTCGTAGTAGTCATCAAGAGAAAAACATTATAAGGAATGGCGTACCATGACAATACTTTTGGTTTTCTTCCTTAGGGCTCTCATAACAGCTGAATTTATTTATTTTTTTATAGAAGATCGATAAATTATGAAGACTAATATAGTATACCGTCAAGTTGCATCCAGATAATGCAAAGACACCAGTAGATTTCCAACGCTCAAAGTGACTCTTTCCAACAGCAACGCTCTTCTCATTCTTTTTGCCCCGATTTGCATTGGCCAACCTGCTAATAGGACCATCCTATTTGAAGAATTTCCAACATAATTAGCGACTTCGCAGGAATTCATAAACCCTTAATATTAACTGACTTTCAATCTCAGAGTGTTTAGAGCCAAAACATATGGATACACATACACAAACACACACACACACACACACACACACACACACACACACACACACACACACACACTACAACTTCAAATTGTAATTGTCGAGAGATATGAAGATTGAGAGAGAATGTACAAGGAAATACCCCTTGGTGTAAACCCTGGGAGGCCACGAGCATGATCTTGGCCCTATCCGACACCCCCGACGACCTCAATGTGACGTGATCGTCCAGAATTCTTCCTTTATACGTACAAATAGAATGCAAAATCAAAATAATGCATAAATACGGGAAATATTGTTTGTTAGGGTTTTAGAAGAGGTAGCTCACCTTTGAAGATGAGCTTTTGGCCGCGGGGAAGGACGTTGGTGAGGGGTTGAAGGAGCGACTTGAGATCTCGGATGGTAGATTCCAGCGAGAGAGAGATAGGTATGGATTGACCGCTGAATTTGATGGTGATGTTTGCCGTATCGCTGGATTTCTCATCCTTCTCCATTCTTCTTTTCTTCTGTGCGTCTCTTCTGTCTGTCTCTCTCCGACTCTTCTGCGCAGCGCGCGGCGCAAGGTTTTGTAATTTCACTTGCAAATGGCATCTCGGGAAAAATTCTATGTTCTTGATTCCAATTGCTTTGAAATTAAGGATCAGCATAAAATGGGTTAAACCGATTAAATTGAATAGAATCGATCAGTTCGATTATCCATTGTGGACGGTTCACGTTCGGTTGGTGGTTTGCAAATATTTCGGGTAGTCGGTTCAATTTAGTATTTGGGCAAAAATACCCGAAAAACCGAACCGTACCACCCAATACCTCCAAAATCAACCCGTGTCCCATGTTTTGTTCTGTCCATTCATTGCCTTTCTTCTTTCGTCTTGCGCATCACACCCGATAGCCCGAGTCGAGAGATCTACTCACCCGAGTCACCCCCCACTCGTTGTCAACCTTCACCTCATCGTCACCGTCGAAGTTGAACGCCTTCGTCGTCGATTTCTCCCTCAGCCCCCCTCGCTCATCATCGAAGCATCAACCCTAGCCCTAGGTCATTGGCGACTAACCCTCACCTCACCATCACCGTCAAACCCAAACGCCTTTAAGCCATTCACCATCTGCTTCTTCCTCACCTAACACCCAGCCCCTTGGGCCCTGCACCCGATAGCCTGAGACCCAACACCCCGGTCGTCGAAGTATTGACCCTAGCCCTAGGTCATCGGCTAACCCTCACCTTGCCCTCACCGTCAGACCCAAACACCTTCATCGTCGGTTTTTCCCCCACCCAACACCCAGCCCCCCTACACCTGATAATCCGAGACCCAGCCCACCCCCTACCTCGTCGAACGTGACAACAAATCCTAAGCTATTTCACCCTCCTCACCGTTAACAATTTGGTTGGTTTCGACAACTTAGGAGTGAACGACCTTGCAGGTTTCGTTGTCATCGATTTGAGAAGGTAATATGATTTAGACAACTTAATCGTCATGTGATTTTGATTGTCATGTCCGATCTAGTTGGTTTCCCTTATTGTTTGTTTACTCTTTTGATGCTTTGACTTGGCTTTGCGAATTTGTTGTTTCTGTTTTGTGATTTGATTGGTTGTTTCTGTTTTGTATTTTGTGTATTTTGTGATTTGGTTTTGTTTTGTGTTTTGTTGTTTGTTTAATGTATAGATATGTTCCATGTACCTATTGGTTTTCTTTTGTTTTTTGAGTAATCAGTATAGAAAAACCCAAAAAGGGAAAACATTACATGACCGGGTATTGCTATTTTTAAGCATTGTTCTTTGGTTGTGACTACGACGCTACGTTTTGTTTTTCTAATATTATTGATTGTAATGTAACAAGACACTATGACTTCATTCAAAATGGCGTCAATGTCCTCATCTTGCAATTTAAGTAAATCAAATCATATAGGAATCCTATATGATTTGATTTTCTACAAGTTTTATTAGCAAACTGAAGTTTTTTAAAATTAAATTAAAGAATGAAAGAGAATGTTATTTAATTGTTAAGATCTTACTTAGATTATCATATATGTTTCATTTATGATTGTGTTGTGTTTATTGTTTGGATGTGTTTAAATTAGATTTGGAATTAGGTTTATATGTGTTTTGGATTTAAGACGAATTTGTTAGGTTTAACAACGGCTTAGATTCCCTTTCCAACTATGTGTCTTCACTCTTTAAATACAAATTAATTACTTAAAATTGTATTAAATTTAGATGGCTAGAGAAAAAGACACCGGTCCCACCACAAATATCCCTATGAATAATAATGATAATTCAAGGTCTACACGAATAGTATCATCAAGCCAACCTCAAGATGATAGAGGTGTAATATCACTAGGAAAGTCTAAGAGAAAAACAATAAGATCTAAGTCAGATGTATGGGATCACTTTACCAAATTTGTAAATGATGAGGGTCAGATTAAAGGGAAATGCAACTATTGTTCTAAGGAGTTCAATTGTGATCCCCAAAAAAAATGGAACAACAGCTTTAAGAAATCATATGGGAACTTGTAAGAAACACCCTCATGCTATAAAATCTCGTCAAATGGAATTACATTTGCAATCAACTTCAATGAGGGGTGAGAAAGAGGGTGGTGACAGTATTGGTGTAGTGGTGAATTGAAAATTTGATCACGTGCTCGTAAGAAAAGCTTTAGGTCATATGCTGATAGTAGATGAGTTGTCTTTCAAGTTTGTTGAACGTGAGGGGTTTAGACACTTCGTGAATGTTATTTGTCCAAAATTTTGATTTCCTTCACGTTGGACAATGGCTCATGATTGTTTTGAGTTATTCACTAAGAGAGATTGAACATGATGAATAAGTTAAAAAATTCTTGTCAAAGAGTTTGCTTAACCAATGACACATAGACCTCCATTTAAATGATGAATTATATGTGCTTGACGGCACACTATATTGACAATACTTGGACGTTAAAGAAAAAAATCATAAACTTTTGTCCAATATGTAGTAAGGGGGATGCCATTGCTATGACAATTAAGAGATGTCTGATGGGATGGAAACTGGATAGAGTTTTTACTTTGACAATGGATAATGCTAGTTAAAATGATATTGTTGTGGATAACTTCAAGAAAAAAAAAATGGCAAAATGTGATGCTAGCTAGCATTATGAATGGACAATATTTGCATATGAGGTGTGTGGCTCACATAATAAATCTAGTTGTACAACATGGGTTGAAAGATCTAAATGATTTAATAACAAGAGTTAGAGATGCAGTGAGATATATTAGACAATCTCTAGCAAGATTGAGAAAATTCAAACAATGTGCTGAACTAGAAAAAATTTAATATAAGAGCTTGTTATTGTTGGATGTTGCAACTAGATGGAATTCCACCTACTTGATGTTAGAGACTGCTCAAAAGTTTGAGAGGGCTTTTGAGAGATTTGATGAGAAAGATAATTGTTTTCAGCTTGATCTTAATACAAGTAATTGGAATAATGATTTGCATCAAGTCATCACTATAGATGGGAGACCCAAGGAAGAAGATTGGATGAATGTCAGAATGTTTGTCAAAGTGTTGAAACATTTTTATGAGCTAACTTTGCGAGTATCGAGTAACAAATATGTCACCTCCATCACATTTTTCCATGAGCTTAGTAAAATGCATTGTCTCTTATAAGGGTGGCTGGAGAGTGATGATTTTGAAATGGTGGAAATGGCTATAAAAATGAAAGAAAAATTCAATAAATATTGGGGGGATTCGCACAAAACAAATCACCTAATTTATATTGTTGTGGTGCTTGATCTTAAGTACAAGTTAGAGTATATGAAATATGTACTAAAAGAGATATATCTGAGTGAGAGAGGCGCATGTGTAGTTTTGTTGTTAAAAAATGCCCTACAAGTTTTGTACGAGGAATATAAGAAAAAGTTAGGACCTCAAGGTGATGATGGAGAGTCATCTGGAGTGTCTACTCCAATTGTTGTGGAGGATGACTCAGAAAACCCACTTTTTTCTCGCTTCAAAAAGCATAAGTGTAACAGTGGTAGTGGTTCTATAAATATGCCTTCAGAATTGGATAAGTATTTCAGTGAAGTGTGTAAGTCTTCAAGTAAAGACTTTAACATCTTGAAATGGTGGAAAACAAATTGTCATCGGTTTTCTATTCTATCTTCTATGGCTCGGAATGTATTGGCAATTTCAGTTTCTACTGTTGCGTCCGAGTTTGCATTCAGCATTGGGGGTAGAGTACTTGATCTATTTAGAAATTCTCTATCTCCTAAAGTGGTTGAAAGTTTGATTTATACGTAAGATTGGTTTTGATGGTCTACCACGCCAATGAGTGTTGAAAAAGATTTGAGTCATGTTGAACAACTTGAAAAAGTAAACTCAATTTTACTTTTTTTATTTTATTTTAGTTCAATATTTGTTACGTTGAAATTATTTAATTCAAATTAAGTTGAGTTTTACTCTTTTTTTAAATTTACTTAAATTTTAGTTCAATACTTTGAAATTAACTAATTTATTTTGCGTATTGATTTTAGAATTGACAAAAGTTACCTTAGACAACAGCAATAGCACGACTTCCAAATCTAATATAAAAATATAGATTTTTGAAGATTTCATACATTATAAGTATATATGTTTTTTACTATTTGGTTTATGTTTTCAAATATCTAATTGTTTATGTTTTCAACTATTGTTTATGTTATTTTGCGTTTTGGTCTGAATTATTGGATTGGATTCTTGTTTCAGCACTATATCTTGGCATTGTGGTATGAATTACTGGTTTGGATTCTTGTTTGGCACTATATCTTTTATGTTTGTATTGCTTTAACTATGAGTGAATGCATATTGATATTGTGTTGAATTGTGCAGCTGTACTATACTGAATTGTTTTGTTGTATTGGATTCTTGTGCAGAATGTATATTGATATATAAGTGAATGCACTGTTATTGTTTTACTTTCTGTTGTTAGCATTCATTATTCTATTATGTTGGATTGTATTTTGAGATAACTATCTATTGATATATCATATATGTTGCCATCAGAGATCATAAATATGGTGACGCTTTTATTGGTGTTATCTTTATTTGATGGAATTTTCGTTCATGAATTGGATTCAATTCTGGATTATGATGATAGGGGGTTAGCCTTTGTTAGCCTTCATTATCCCATGTTTTCTGTTCTGTTGGTTTTCAGTGTTTGCTATTGGTAACATTAGTGTTTTGCAGTGCATATTTGTATTGATCAGGTGAATGTTTTTTCTTCTTTTGAAACTTTTAAGCAATCACATGGCAACAGAAAACTGTTTAGTTTCTGAGCGCATTAGATTAAGATACCTCTAGGTAATATCTAATTAGTTACAGGGGTATTTCTAGCCATTCTTGTTTCCAGTTTCCATTTTGAGCGGAGTTTAGTGCATCTGTAATCTAATATTATTTTTTGTTTCTAGTCACGGGTTTCAAGTTGTGGAATCAGCTTTTTGCGCAAAACCGACCCTCTCTCACCCTTGCAAGCAGGGAGCCTCATGCGTTGGGGGATGCCCTTCAGTCAAGAAAATGCTACATGTATAGTAATGCTGAAGAAACTCACATGTTATCTATATCAAGTCGGTACATCTCAATGTTCGTGATATTTTAAGATTGATTAGGAAGCGTGGGATCTTGATGCAATGTAAATGTGTGATAATATTCTCTTTCAACTGTTGATCCCCCAAGTAATTGAATAGCTTTATTATATTCTGAAACAAGACGATGTGGTATTTTTACTCTCTGCATATTGTCAACTATATTTACTTGGCTAGGACCAGGGATTGATTGAATCAAGATGTATTCGGTTCGATTTTTGAGTTATTTTTCGATTCGATTTTTGGTTCGATTAGTTTGAAGTCCAAATCTGTTAATTCGGTTCAATTTTTGAGTTGTTTTTCTGATTCGATTAGTTCAAAGTTCAAATCTATTAATTCGATTTCAATTATTTCAATTAGTGTATTAAGCCGGTTCAATTCGGTTCGGTTATTTCTATAACGACGATTTGGTTCGGTTAGACAAAATGGGGTGGTTCGGTTCGGTCATAACCGAATGCATACCCTTATTTAAAATGCGGTGATTTCACAAAAAAAATTGGGTTTTTTTTAAATTTATCGAAATTAAGAAAATAATATGCAAAAACTATTATGCGAAGAAATTTGAATTTATTTATGCATAAAAAAAGAACATAAATGGTAGTTGCTATTCCCGTGACATTTACTGTAATGTATTATATATTTATATTAATTAAATATATAATATAATGTACTAATATAAAAATATTACACTAGATATCACTTCTAAATATTCAAATAAAAGAACAAATATTTGAATAAACATCAAGGTTGTATTAAGATGGTATCCTTAGTCTACATTTCATTATTTCTTTTATTTTTTTTATAAGTCATTGGCGGTGTTCAAAAAAATCGCTGAACTGCGATTTTTAGCCAAACCGCACTGGATCGGACTGAACCAGTCAATTTTTTAGAACTGGCAGTCCGGTTCGGTTTGGAGAACTTCCAAACTGCGCGGTTTGCACTTTGAAAAACCGATGGTTCAGTTCAAAATCGAACTGTACATATATATTTTATAAAATTAAAAAAATAATATAAAATATAAAAGGCCCAAAAACCCTAAAATTTGTCATTTTGCACCTAAAGCCCCCCGCCACACCCTCTTGCTCTCCTTTTCGCCATATCCATCGAACCATCATCGATCAGCCCCAAGCCACCGACGGCCCCACGTTGTTGCAACCGGCAGCACCCTTTCTGATCCCCCACTCCGATGTTGATCGGCCCTAGTCTCACCTTAGCCCCTCGTTGTCGCAGGTTTGAACGCCTTCTCAGCTCTCCCATTTCGATTGCCTATTGCTCCATTTTCTTCCTCCTCTCATTCCTATTGCCGGTTGTGTCGTTGTTTGAATCGCGGCATAATCGCAATAGGTATATTCTCTCTCTCTCACTTTTTGTTGATTATGCCTTGTTTGGAACACAAGGCGTGTTCTGGCCTTTGGGTGAGTTGTAGTGCGGGCCTTCAACATCACGAAGTTGTTAAGTTCAGTAAGTTGTGTTGCAGGAAATCGCGGAAATAGAACCCCAAAATTCAGTGCGGTTCGGTATGATTTTTCCACACCAATTGCTCGGTTTGATTATGAAGAAAATCGAGCTTGCAGTTCGGCGCATTAAACCGGCTCAAAACCAACCAGACCGAACTACAAACACCCCTAGTTATTACAATTAGTTCGGGAGTAATTTTGCAATTAAACTAAATTAATTAAAAAATCACATCTAGCAAGTAAATTAGACTAATTAAAAAAAAAAAATCACATCATGCACTCTTGTGACTCTAGAAAAAAGCAAGCTATCTCCGTACTATTTTGAAAATAATAAATTAATATTTGTTTATATAAATAAATTATTTTATTAAGTAGGAATGAATGAAAATTATGTAATTAACCTAAGATAGCCTGTAGTCGAGCTAAATACAAAATAAATTAGCTCAGAAAGTCTCTAACCACAATAATAACAATAAGCATATATAATGGTATATTTGAAAAATCTAAAGTAGACATCTTATAAAACACTCCAGTAATGCACAAATGCAACTCTTCATAAAAAATAAAAATTGAAAATACTCAATTGGGTTCACACAATATTATGGATCTAATAAGTTATCTACATCGCTATCCACTTCCTGTTATAAAAATATTGATTATTCAGTTCTTTTTATAGGAAATACATGCACCATCGCATGATGAATCAAACACCGAGCAATTTGCCAGACATTTGCCGCTCCGCTTCCCAGCCACTCACACAATCATCCCTTGGTCCCACTATCTGCACAGACAAGAAGAGTTAACACCCCCCCGGTACATTAATTGACAAAGAAAGAATATATTGAGGTATTTTTTTTTTAATTTCAGATTTCGTGTTTGAATTTTGATAAGGAGATAGTTCAGTAATTAAGGAACGATCCTAAAATATAAAAAATATTTGTTGCCCTCATATTTGTGACTGTGCCAAGAGTCGAAATCTACCTACTAAATTTTTTGATTTACCTCTTCGTTAAAATTGTGGGGCCAAATAGTGAGGGGCGCTCGTGATGATGTGTTAACTTAAAAAAAAAAAAAAAAGACTTAACATTAAAAGAACAATATCTACCACGAATAGACACAATAAAAAAGAAAAAGAAAGATGACTATGCCAAGTTTATCCTGGCGGCTTCTATAGTTAAAATTTGGGTTCATTATGCTTAAATCGATTTTGGGGGTTGCCAAACATGCTAATATTATTCTCTAGTATTTCAAACTAAGTTTTCTCCATTAATTGGGAGCAAAATTAGCCGAAATTCCGGCTTACAGAACATGCAGCTGTTAGCACAATTACACGGCTTATCCGTTAGTAATAAACCCCATCATCTATTTCCTGTCTTTATGGAATACACGTGGGAGTGGGCCACGCGATAAGGACTCACATGGAAAATGACTCGGCTCGGACCGGAAATTCAACAGAATGGGCCGGTGACAATGCATCCTCATCCTGTGAGGCCCATTAAAGTTCTGGAAAATAGGGGTTGTTAAGTTGGTATTTTTTTTCGTGTTTTAGTTTTTTTATTTTAAATTTATTTACATTTCTATATTTTGAGTATTTATTTTAAAATTTTTAAAAACACGTTTTTTTTTATCATTTTGAAAAATAATTTCTTAAAATAAAAAATTAGAAAACACATTTACTTTAAAATTTTGAAAAACATTATTTTATAATATTTTATTTAATAAATTTAATTATTAAATAATAAAATTAACTCTTTTTAATATAATATTTTATATTAAATATTATTATACATAATATGTATAATATACTTAATAATATACCATACTCAATATATATTTTTAATTATAATATATATACTATATTTTTAAAATTTTAAATAAATATATAATTTATTTTTTAAAAATTTAAGAATAATTTTTTCTTTTTCTTTTCTCTTCAACTCCTGCATCGTCTCCTTCGCCAGTGACCACCGCTAGCCAGAAATTCACATGATCAGAGCCTACAATTAGAAATGTCAAACCAAGTGGGTTAACATATATAAAAACGTATCATATTTGACAACTAAATTTTCATAGATTTGATTTTTAATTTTTAGTCAAACCTAAAAAACAAAGTCAGTCGCCACCAACCATCGTGGCCGATGACTTCATGGTCAACCGGCAATCGTTTGAATGTTGTTTGGTCGGTTGGCACACAAAACCTATTAGTCTTTAAATGTGTGCCATGACCGTCTTTTGGATGTTGCTTGGCCATTGGCATCATCAAGCCATCATGGCCCGTTTCGTGTGACTGTTGACAATGGAGGATGAAGGAGAAAATAGGAGTCGTCGGTGGCGAGCAAGGTCAACGGCAACGGAAAAGAAAGGAGAAAGAAAAGGAAAGAGAGACGATGGGTTATGCAAAATTGGGTTTGGGGAGGGTGTAGAGGGTGGTGTTTTTTACCTGTTGTGTTTTCAGTTTAATTTTAGCTGAAAACACCCATAATAACAAAATGTTAGTTTGGCTTTTTTTTTTATAATTTTTTTTGAAAATAATAAAGTAAACACGTTTTTAATATTTTAAAAAATTAAAAATTCAAAACGAGATAAAAACAATAAAAAAACCAAACCTAAGTTGTTGAAGATATTTTTTGTTTTTAAATAATTAAATATTTTATTAAAAAAATAATTATTTTTAATTTTATATTATGAATTAGAAAATATTATTTTTGATGTTTTCTAAATTTTATGAAAATAAATAATATGACTTTTTGGAAGTACAGAAATGTTAAAATATATTTAATTGTAAAATTATAAATAAAAATTAAAAAATAAATTAAAAAAAAGAAGAGAAAAACAATTCTACGTACACTATTAATTAAGGGTGCTGTAACTTATTAATTACGAATTAGTCTTAAATCAACAGGGTCAATTTTTAGTTCAAAATAGTGAAAGTCAACTCATACACATTTAATTTAAAATAAATAATACTTGGAGGGTTTCATGAGCAATAACTAGAGAGATCTTTTTTTTTTGCGTGTGTGTGTGTGTCTAGGTAGAGATACCATCTTTGGAAGACATTGACAGTGAAAGGGTAACTTACTGGAAATCTTTAGATGGAACAAGCAAAGGTGACCATGACACAGTACCATGCTCGTCTCTTTCTGACCAAGTACAATGTCACACCTTGAACAGGTCACATGGCATTTTCTTTTCGCTTTTGAAGGTTGCTTTGTCTCTTATAATGGAAATCAGAGGAGCCCCACTTCAGTTTACAAGTCTGGTTCCACGCACAACCAACATCTAGAAGAATTTAAGAGCAAGTTCACTGTGGCCCAGAAAGATTAAAATAACCTTTGAGAAGATAAGGAGTTTAGAATATCTGATAGCAACCTCACGACCAAGTCCCTCAGTTTTAAGTATAGTTGCAGCATCAGTGTCACGTCATGGCCCATAGACTAATGCACAGTAGGCGCATGAAATGGCTCGCTACCATATTTCTATTATTGCAGTGAAAGTGTACGCCGGCCCAGATGGAAGGTAAAATGCGTACTGTCTGTTTCTTAAGACGTATTTTTTAGGCCGGCCATTGGTCAACTAATCCATTCAAAATGTTTTCTAGCCATTTAATATCTTTGGTAGTGATCAAAAGTTGAATTTTATATCAAAATCTGATGGTCCCGAATCTTAAAGGTAGGGCAACCGTACTGCCTTAAGGTTTACTTCTTACCCTTGTCCAACTTGGAAATTATTGGGTGGGTGTCCCAACTTATTGCCGTGATATCATATATATTGATCGTAATTTAATTATTATAGGTTGTCATCTATTTTTTCATTAATTATCATGTATTCGTGATGATTTAAATAATTATGATAATAAGGTGGTATACATATTGAATACTTTATTACGTGGAGAGAAGACCAGACCTGCTTAAATGCAAGGCGGAGGGGGGGGGGGAGGTGGGATGTGGGAGGTTTATAACTATAATCTGATTCGAGTGTGATTTTATTTTACCTTACCAGATATATGCAGCCAGGTCAGGGTGGTTTAATAGTAGGGGCATGTGAGGCATGATTTATATATATATATAGACGAATGATGGGTTGCAAGAGTCAATGGAGCTGCTGGTTCTGAGTTCATGAAATTTGTAAGCGCAATGCAACGTGGAATGATTCAATTATTTGAGAACATATATATATATATGGACTTTCTATATAATAATTAATGGCTGATTACAATTATTAAAAAAGCTGGCCAGGAAATTGTCTTGTAAATATTATACCTTAATGTACATGAATTGACCGTGGCCATTTGAATATGTTATTGTGGGAAATTTCCTGGAACGACATTGAAAAGCTTTGAAATCATCATGTTATTGTGGGTTTTATTTATTTAATTTGGAATCATCGATCGTTGGTGTTGCAAGATAAATTAATTTTCTCAATGAGAAAATTTAAAATCAATACTAATTGTTTTGTCATGATCGAGTCCATAACAAACACTTTATTTTATATACTAAATGGCCAATAATGACATTTAATCTAGTCCACATGAGAAATCCAAGGTACCATTAATTTTTTAAATGGTCACAGTACAAATTTAAATTTAATAATAATAATCATCTTTAATTATATGAGGTGAAAGGAAATTTATTTTAATATAATTTATTATTGTCAAACAAATTTGAGAAACAATAATAATGTTATTATTGGTACACAAAATTGATATTGCATTTACAGAGTGCAGAAAATATTCTTTTTATAAAACTTTCTAATTAAATTTTAAAAATTATAAAAAATTCCGCGATGTTAAATTGATTGATAATGGTCGAAGCAAGAAAGCGGCAAATTAAACCGCACGTGAGGAACATGTGCCTTCCAGCAACCGGAGGACGGCGCACTATAAGATAGGGAGGGAGCAGCCCATGGCTGGCCAAGTAAAATCTCCGGGCGGCTTTTACACATTAACCATTTCACATTTCACTTCTTCCTTTGTTGACTACCGGAACAAGTCGCCGATTTATCGGCCATTGTGTCTGCACGTTTCCGGGTAACTGCTAAACGGTATTTAAAAATTCAGCAATATCACCGATTCACGCGTTTCTTCTATCCTCCTGCAAATTAGCTTGCACTTTCCTAGACGCAATTAATCTCTCTCTCTCTCTCTCTCTATCTCCCTCCCGATATATATAGATATTTCTATACATATATCAATACAAATTTGTATGTAATCAACACTTGATTGGACTACAGCGAAGAAATGAGTGAACGATGGAGATTCAAACGGTTCAAGCTTCAGATGGCGACGGCGTTGGCTGTTTTTCTGATAATTCATCAGAGCTTGAGCTTCTGTTGGTGTCTCAATAGCGAAGGTATGACGAGATTATACGCTTGGAAGGTCTATTCTGCTCTTGCAATGTGGTCGGTTTTAGGCTGAGAACCTGAATGTGCAGGGATGGCGCTGTTGAAGTTTCGGGAAAGAGTGGTGAGAGATCCATTTGGAGCTCTATTGAACTGGAATGTTCATGGAGGAGATGTCGATCCCTGTTCTTGGTTCGGAGTTGAGTGCTCCGATGGAAAAGTAATTATCTTGTGAGTCGTTCTTTCGGTGGAATTTTGAACTTATCCATTCGCCAGGAAACGTATCAATACATAAATGTGGTTACATGTGTATATTTTTATATTGATTTGTTAAAGTACATACCCTGTGAAATTTGAATCTTCCGGTTTGTTGATTGGATCTGTTATTTATTTCATTTGAAAATTTGAATCAATCAATTTATAAACCTTTTTTTTTGGAGGTGGGGGATTAGTATGCTGCTATCTCTGTATTAGTACTGTTAATTGTTCTTTCAATGATGCAAATTTCATAAGTCTACCGACTTAAGCAAGGTTCATTCATATAAATGTTTCCATTTGAACGGAAGTTTTAACAATAGTAGACATGCATAATTTCCATTGGACATGAACGTTTATTTTCCCGTTCACCTTTGGTCGACTAGTCCAGCCCACAAATTTCGAGTTTCCATTCTCCTTTGGGGGAAAATCCAGCTGCCTTAGGTTACATTCTCTTAATGATGAGACTTGGTCCGTGTCCTGTTCAGTTACCAATCATAAAAGAATTGATTTCTGTTATCTAGATTCAGTAGCTGATTTTGGAAAACACGATTACTGAAACAGGAAACAGGCAGAGGCAAAGCCTCCCTGCCCCATTTCATAAAAATCTGTGTGAATTTGTTGCATGTCAAAGGATGGAAAACTGATGTTATATAGTTGCAGCAACCTTTCAGTCCTATTGTGGGACTTGATATCGTTGGTCCAGTAAATACAAGCTACCCGTCTTTTTTCAGAAATTAACTTCGAGAAAATCTCTTGAATTAAGTTCTTCATAGCTGCTGAACTCTAGCAGCTTGTAGTCCGTTTGGTTCGTCACCTGACTCACCACCTTTTTTTTGGTCTGATTCATTGCAACAGCATGACTTGGCTTCACTTCTTTCTGGCTAGCTAGATGTCAATGAATAACTCGGCATCCTGCTTTCCAGAGCTCCCACACCGTCCTCAAGGGTTAGATATAGTTCTTAAGCTCTAAGAAAAATATTCCTAACAGCAGCTTTCAAAAATTCTAGCAATCCAGATAATAATGATTTTGTCAACAACCTCATCCGCTGATTCTTTCTGTATTCTGAAAAAAACATATCGAATTCAGTTCGTTTTGTTTTTCCTCTTGCCACATAAATTGCAGATAGCTAGGGTTACACTTTGTCTTGATAGGCCTGTTCATAAGGTAAGTGGCATGTCCTTGTGCTTTGACTACCATGAAATTAATCACCTGAGCTGGAGTTCTATATTGTCACAGCATTTTAAATGAAACAACCTTATCTCTAGTTGCTTGTGAGGATGAATATTTATTGAACTAATATGGTTACAAATAATTTTATGGCATGTATGATGATGGTATGATTAAACGAAACCTGGCATCGACGCTTGATTATCTAATTAAAATAGTATTTTATGGTGGGCTTCTTGCATCAACCTTTCAGCTATATTTATTCAAATTGCAGGAACTTGAAAGACCTTTGCCTTGAAGGGAAATTAGCACCTGAGCTTGGGAAGCTGACATACATGCGATCTATGTAAGCATACATAGCTCCAGTTTATGTCCCAGATATTTCATTAACCCTAGGTTCTCATGCATTTCGCCTACTCACTGCAGTAATTTACGCAACAACTCCTTTTGTGGAAATATTCCTGCGGAGGTTGCAGAATTGAAGGAGCTGGAGGTATTGGATTTAGGATACAATAACTTCAGTGGGCCAATTCCATCCAATCTTGGCAATAACTTGTCATTAGCCATTCTGTAAGTGGAACGTTAAAAATTTTTGGATCTAGTTTTCGTTATGCTACCTAAGCTTGAGTTAACTTCTGGTTATTATTGCAGTTTACTGGATAACAACAAGTTTCTTGATAGCATACCTCATGAACTTTTTGAACTTACGACACTTTCTAAACTTCAAGTAGATGAGAACCAGCTAAATAATGGTGCTCTAGGGGCTAGTTGTGACAGCAGATCTAATGCTTGGTAAGTCTGTTCAAAATTCAAGCTCTTTTGGTGCATAGGGGAATTTGTTAGTGCATTGGTCATACGATATCCTTATCATATTAGTTATTTGGGATCTAAAGCCACTATTCGAATAGACCTAAAGGGAGACAAGATCTGGAGATCACGTAAAAAATAAGGTGACATATTTGGCATACTAAACCTTCTATATGACCAGGTCATTTATTTCAACCCAGAACAAGTCCTGCAAACCCAGTCAGAGCTTAAAAGAATGGTATGAACATCTGGCATTATTATTAGGGGTTTGCTGACGGTTCTCCACAGTTTACATGAATTGTAAAATCACAGAAAAAATGCATGAGTTGTGGATTCATAATTTTAATTTTGATTTCCAAAAGCTCAATGGAAAAAGTAGGTCGGCAAAACTGATAAAAACAAGGGTTCTACGACTTGGATGTTTCCTTGTCTTTGATCATAAAATGGTATCTCCCGACATATGTAATTGCTCTAAATGAATAATAGAAAAGTAAATGATCTTTTTGTTGTTCTTCATGATAGTTTCTTCAACTCTCAGGTTCACTGTACGAGATGGAAACGTAGCTCAACGGAGGCTGCTGGAGGTGTTAAATGCTCCCAATCCAGCAGAAGATAAAGAGTCATCACAATTGCCTTCTCCATCTTCATCACCATCATCTTCTTTGTCCTCGTTGCCTTCACCAACAATATCACAATTACCATCGACACTTTCACCTTCACTCTCACCATTAGTTTCACCACTCTCATCTTCTTCATTTCCCCCATTAGCATCTATATCACTACCACCAGAATCTCCAAATCTTTCCCCATCAGATTCTTCTGCCCCTTCTCCCTCACCTGTGCCACCACCAACTTCAGTTCCATTAGCTATTCCAAGTTCCCCTAGTCAATCTGAATCACCGGTGCATCATCCTGCTCGCTTGCCTTCTCCTGCTTCAGCCCCTAGCAAAATGGTACAAAAGACTTCCAAGTTGAAGCATCATAGAATTCTGTTGTGGTCTGGAGTGACAGGCGGTTCTTTGTTCATCTTCTTTTCAATTCTTGGCATTTTTTTCTGTCGAAGCACTAAGGTGGTTGCTGTCAAACCTTGGAAGACAGGATTAAGTGGGCAGCTGCAGAAAGCATTTGTAACAGGTCTCTCTTTCCTCAAAATAGTAACAAACTTCTTCTTGAAAATGTTTATTGCATATCATACCATAGGGAAGTCCAGTTCTTAAAACTGGGGGCAGATAAACTGCAAGAATACCATGCATAGCAGACATGGAATGGGTAGGGCATAGTTTCCTCTGGCTCATATCCTATAGTGTTTGTTCCTGTTAACTCATGATAGTCCTCTAGTGTTGCATTTTGGAGGATGAATGTTATTGCTTTGCTTGTGATATCTATATTCTATGATATGTTACTTCTTTCTTGATCCTCTTGGAATGAAATGCTTGTGCTAATTTCTCTCTTTAAAACCGGCATGAACAAATAGTTCCATCTTTGCTGTTTTCAAGTACTCATTTTGATACTACGTCAACAAATCTGTTAATATGTATTCATGTTTGTGAGTTGAATTCCAGGTGTACCAAACCTCCAGAGATCAGAACTAGAAACAGCTTGTGAAGATTTTAGTAATATAATCGGTTCTCTATCAGATGGGACAGTGTACAAAGGGACCCTTTCAAGTGGAGTTGAAATAGCAGTAACATCCACAGCAGTTAGGTCTGCTGAAGACTGGTCAAAGAATTTGGAAGCTCAGTTCAGAAAGAAGGTAAGACAATGACAACTTTCATGAAAAATTTGTAGCTTTTCCTTGTGCAATCACTCATTGTTACCCTTCACTTATTTTTTTAGATTGACGCACTATCTAAAGTGAACCACAAGAACTTTGTGAACCTTATTGGCTATTGTGAGGAGAAGGAGCCTTTCACCAGGATGATGGTTTTTGAGTATGCTCCAAATGGAACACTGTTCGAGCATCTACACAGTGAGTTCCAAGCTCAAACATACTAGTAATTTTATGATTAGTTGCCAGTTAGTTGAAATGAAATTATGGGTCTTTATAAACCTGAATTGATTAGTCATGCAGGCATACGTTCTCAGGGCTTACTCTTGTCAGTATGCCTATGAGGCTTAGACCCATTTTTTGTGACATGTCTAAGGGATGTGATCCCTGCAGGTTTGCTTCATGTATAGGGCCCTAGCCATCCATTCACTCAACAATTAAGTTTCATATGTGATTTTTAGGCAGAGTAACAGAGATTTTATTTTACTCAGCTTGATCTAAAATCCACAGGCCTGACTTTTTACTTCATGTTTCACTGCCTCAGAACAATGGATTTCATTTGTTTTAAATGAGACCGTGCAGTTGCTCTTCTGTCATAAATCTCACGGGGTCTTACATTGTCAATAGCAAATTTGTGGATCAACTTGTTCGTTAATGTGAACAGTGTTCTCACCTCTGTTTTGGAAGTTCGTTTCTGGTATGAGATCTGGACAATTTTTCCGTAGTGTTCTATCTGTGGTTGGAAGGCCATTTGTGGTATGAAATGAACATGCTAGGTGGCTCTTGTTGCGTTCGGATGTTCTCAAACATGAAATCGTTTACAGCATCCCCTTGCCACTTCATCTTTGAATTCTGTGATATGGCGTGATCGTATTACCCATAGTGGGATATATTCATCTACACATCCTTCATGATTTGCGCTTTTCAATTTCTGGTTTTTATTGATGTTATAGTTCTGAGACCCCTCTACTTGTAAAGCTAAATTAATAACCCTATGGTATTGTTGAAATTTTCTGGTGCCCTGCAGTAAAAGAAGCTGAGCACTTGGATTGGGGAATGCGATTGCGAATAGCCATGGGCATGGCATACTGCCTTGAGCATCTGCACCAGCTCTCCCCACCCATAGCCCACGGAAACTTGCATTCTTCTTCTGTATATCTAACAGAAGACTATGCAGCAAAAATATCAGACTTCAGATTCTGGAACGAGATAACTGCAACAAAGATGGGTTCATCTGCCACAGAGCTCTTGGCGACAGCAAGTACAGATACAGAGAGCAATGTGTATAGCTTTGGAGTAATTTTGTTTGAAATGGTAACAGGTAGGCTTCCATACTCGGTAGATAATGGCTCTCCAGTGGACTGGGCGTCTCACTACTTGAAGGCTGGACAACCCCTGAAACACATGATCGACCCTACTTTAAAATCTTTTAAAGAGGAAGAGGTTAAGAAGCTCTCTGAAGTGATAAAGGACTGTGTCAATCCTGATCCCAACAGCAGACCAACAATGAAAGAGGTCACAGCTAGGTTGAAGGAGATCACAGCCATCGGGCCTGATGGAGCAACGCCAAAACTGTCGCCTCTCTGGTGGGCTGAACTTGAGATTTTGACTACAGAAGCAAGTTAAGGTGAAATCAAGCTGCAAAGTACAAAGCCATTCTCTTCCTCCTTTAATTTCTTTCTCTAATCTGTTTCCAATTGTCTCTTTAACAGTTTTTCAAAGTGTTAAGCAAAACTGTTGAGCTGTAAATTTGTTCTCTTGTTTCTGCTTCCTGTTTGGTAAATGGTTGTGTCCGCTGTAGGGCATAGAAGTACACCTGTATATATGGAGAAGGAAAGTCTCGTTGGATCTTATTTGCTCTGTTTTTACCATCCAAAATAAAGTTGGGCTTTCGTTATCTACAAATATTCTTATCTCATCAATACAATATACGAGCTTTTCAACTTTACCTAATATATATACAAAATAAAATGGGTAAATTATATGAAACCCTCTTGCACTTAGGGTCATGTGCAACTTATTCCCTATGTTTTTGATTGCATCAAATAACTCCCTTACACTTTTAAAATATTACAATCAATCACAATTTGTTATTATTTTACATAATTTTATGCAATCTATCGGTTGATTAATACAAAATTTTATAATTTTTTGATATATTAAAATTCTATATTTTGTATGTAAATTATTGTATAAAATTGTGTAAAATAATAACAAATTGTGATTAATTGTAATATTTTGAAAATATAAAGAAATTATTTGATGTAATTAAAAGTAAAAGGGGTTTTATATTCCGTGAACTTTTAAAAGTTTTATCACCATATGAACAATAAATTTACAAAAATAGATTTATCAAATGACACTTTGTGTTTGTTCTCAAATCAAACCATATATTTAGTTTTTATTTTTTCAACTGAAAACGAAAATTAAACACAAATTTGAAAATTTAAACTGAAAACAAACACATAAAATCGGACCAATAAATAAATAAACAAGCCTAAGTGAAAAACCTGAGAAGCAGCCCTAAGATCAAGTCAGCCATCCACTCTTACAGATAAAGAGGTGGTTTTGATAAGAATTAAGATGAAACACTAAAAGGAGAATAAACATCTCCAACCATTGCATTGGAACAGAGAGGAATTCAATATATGTATGACCTTGTGCATGTACAAGAGAACATGTATGAAGAACTCCACTTTAATCAGGCAAATTGCACATGGCTTGTGCCTTTCTCAATATATAATGATACAAAGATGCAACAAGACAAACTTTTTTCTGCAACCAACACTATCTTTGCAGACATCCTTTTTGGGTTTTGTTTTAGTTCTTGAGTGGTCTTGTTGGCTACTTCCGCAATGTGTTTTGCCATCCTTGTCTTCATCAACATATATACATACGACAAAATGCAATTTTTCTCCATTCTCACGGACAGGGCCAGTTTCCATATAAATGCTCTCATCCTGACAGCATTTCTGTGTGAACTTAGTTGAATGGACATTCAACTAATACTCATCTTCCTTAAAGACAGGCAATAGGAATAAGTCAATGAATGTAAGCACATTGAATCATGTATGCAGATGGACAGCCCGGCCTTGTGTTCGATTGTACAGATCAAGAGTGTCTCTGTGGTTAGGATCCAAGCAGAGAGCAGCCTCACAGTCTCGAAGAGCAGAAGAAATGTTACCCATGGATTCATAGAATGCTGCTCGGAGATGGAGCATTTGCAAGTCAGGTTTAAAAGCTACGGCTTTTGTCAGTTCTTCGGCAGCTTCATTTTCTTTTTGGTCATCCATAAGCACTGGCGGTATGCGTATTTCATGTTAGTGTGAATCAAAAGGAACAAAACATAAATCTGCACTAAATTAATCAAATCCATATTTCATAGGATGGTAAAAGAACAACTAAAAAGGAAAGGTAAGACTTCCACCCTAATTGACCTAAGTTGATGGGAAAGCACGCAACTTTTTTGGAGCAATAGAGAAGCAAATTTCTTCTGTCCAAACCATCACGACTAAAATTGTACACCCCATGAAAGGTGCAAAACCTACTAATTATACCTTGCGAAAATGAGATATCAACAACTTGCTACAACCTGGCTACCTAAAAGAAACTGTAGATGCTGACACCTTGTTTTTGAGGCTGAACATCCAGAAAAGGACAATTTTCAAACTAAAAAAAAAAAAAAAGAGTTCCCATGTTATTCCAACATTTAGAGCAAATCTTGAGTAAGTATATATCTTAAATCAGCCATGCAAAATTGAGATATCAATAAATCATCAAGGAACTGTTAGCAATAAAAAATTCAGTTTTGGTAAAGTTGAAAATTCACAGAAGAATACCTGCTGCCCTGTATCTGTAAGGATAAGTCCTTAGAGGATCCAACCGTGTTGCCATACTAAGATCCTCATTTGCCAGGTTGCGGTCACAGTATTCTGATCGTTTCTCATAAGCTGATGCTTTATTTTGTGCCTTCTCTATCAGCTTCGTCATTTCATCATAAGCATCTTTTCTTTGATTTTTAAGATGATATACACGTGCCAATCCCTGATGAGCTCTTGTATGCTTGATGTCAAGAGCATTAAGGTAACAGTCTGCCGCAAGATCCAATTTACCACAGTCCAAATAAATACTGCCTAGATTATTAAGTGCCTGTGACATCCAAAAACATAATCCATAAAAAGACCCATCTTAGATATATATTATAGAAATGTGGATTTCTGTTCCATTATAGATCAATACCTGTCCTTTTCGAAGACCATCTGAAGGACATCTGAGGGCTTCCTCCAATAGTTGGATAACATGTAAAGAAGATTCAGGATCCAGAGCTGTATCTGCTAGTATGTATGCCTTGAGGAAAAAGGCTTCAAATGACCTCTGGATAGAGATGGATGATTCAGCCTTAGAGAGTGCTTCTTCGCGATAGCCAGTGTCATATAGAATCCATCCTTCATATATAAGCCTTTCATACTCTGAGCGAGCATGATTTCGAGCCAATCTCAGACTGCGCATAGCAGCCTTTTGACAGTTTAACCTGTGTCACTTATAGATGTGAGTGAATGTTTCATATTTTGTAATATGATGAGCTTAATGCTGATAGTCACTATCTGCGTACACAATTTCCACTGACAGAAAATTTCCATGTTTGCCAATGTAGAATAACATATTAACAGCTAATTAATCCATCACTATATATTACAGGGTTGGAAAATTAGGCTTAAAACTTCAGCACCTTAGAAGCAGGTTACAATATGGAAATGGGAAGCCATACAAAGGTAAATTCATCAAAGTGAAATATTTCCTTACGAAACAGAATGAATTGATTATTGTAAGAAACTATGAGAATGCCGGCTTTACCTTCAAAATCAAGTGTAAGTAAAGAGGCCAAAGTTCATGGTTTACATATTGATTCTAGGTATTAATGAAAATGACTGGATTAACTTAAAAAAAAATCAGAAATGACAGTGAATCACTACATTATGTAGGCACCTTGGAAAGACAGTTCTCATAATTCTAGTACAGACTTACCGCAAAAGAAGTAGAGATTGCCGAAACAGTAAAAGGCTCTTTCCGGGATCATTTGCCAACATTTGGTGAACAACAGCCAGAGAACCAATATCATCAACAGAGGACCATCGATCATAAAGTTGCAACCAGCAGTCACCAGGACCCCGCTGTTGAACATGTTGGTTGAGGAGCTCAACCAAGTGATCACCTCTGATCTTCCCGTTAAACATCACGTAATCAGGTTCCAAAGTCAGAAGAGCCCGGATATCTGTCAAAGCAGCTTCATAATCTTCAAGTGTAACAAAGAACCAAGCCCGCAATTCAAGACAGTCTGGAGAGACCTTGAAGCCAATGATTTTGTTGATCTCTGAGATGGCTGCTTCGATCTGGTTCTCCTCAGCCATTGCAGCTGCTCTATACTTGTAAGGAAATGAAAGAGTTGGATCCAATTCAGTGGCAGTCCTGACATCCAAACTCTTCTTTGCCCCCATATTATACAAGGACCTCTCCTGATAGATCCAACCAACTGTTTTATGTTCGGAGATGAGAGAATCGATTAGCTTGTAGGCTGAAAACCTCTGTCCTTGCTTGTATTTGGTTCTAGCAACACCCGCATAGGAATAAACATGACCCATCTCAGCTGCTGCCTCAAAGCAAGATTGGGCATCCTTGTACTCCCTCCTCTCCAACAACACACAACCCAATTGATGCAATGCCAGTGCTTTCTGCCACCTTTCTGAAGCACATTCTTTCAATCTCTCCAGTAACATTATTGTAATGTTTGATGTCATGTTATCTTCCATAGCCACCTGGCTTAGGAAGGAATACAACAAGAAAGAACAATGCCCCGATGTAGCCAATCTCTCCCTGGCTTCAGAGCCACAAAATATTTTCCTGACCTTAGGATTGTACAAAGAACTCGGAAGCTCTCTTAGAAGGACCTGCAAACAACTGGCTATAAGAAGATCGGCCATCTCCTCCAACCCATACTCAATTAGAATCAAAGCATCCTCTAAATTGGAAACTAAAGAAGCTAAAAAGGCATCGCAAGCAGATTTCATTTCCTCACAACAGAACCTGTTTGCAAAGGAGAGTAGCTCCAGGACTATATTGGGGGAGGAGTCCAATCTTCTCGTCCTACTAAACACTTCCACTGCTCTCATTCCTTTAACCGATATACCCAGGTTTGAAAAATCGATCTTTTTTAGCTTTGACTCCATAAAAATACCATTTAGCATTGTGTTCAAAGGCCTTGAAAGTGCAGAAACATTATCCCTGCGACACCAAATTTCTTCCCCACCAATGCAGAAACAAAAATCACCTAAATCATCTCTAATCGAATGCTCATCAGCCCCATCCCCAATTGAGATATCTCCGGCTGCTTCCTCCGGTTGATTGCTGTGGCACAGGCAATGATCAAAAACCGAATTAGAATCATACCCACAAACCAAAGCAGCCTTTGGACACTCAAGAACTCTGCCACTGCATTGCAAGGATGATATCCCGGCAAGCTCATCCTCTCTCCGGTCATACCTCAACCACGCCGATAGCACCACTTTCCAGTGGACCTCCGCCGCGTGCTGACGCGCCGCCTGCAGGCAGCGCCGAAGCAGCTTCGGGTCGCCAAGGCTGCGCAATACCGAGTACTGCTCCAAGCACACCAACGATTTCTCCGACTCGGGACAATTCTGGAAGCTCTGATAGAGGTCAGCAAAGCCTTGCACCAGATCTACGGGCTTGAGGAAGGGGTCAACGGGCGGCTCCAGAAACTCGGGCCTGGGAAGCCCGTAAGGAAGCAGAGTTTGATCCGATGATGACACTGAAAGGTCGTCTGAATCCGATAGTATAGAACTGATAGTGAGGCTGTGGCCATGCTTGGCGTTGCCGGAGGAGGTGTCGGAGGAATTCAAGGCGTGGACTTGGGTAGTCTTGCACCGGTCAATCAGCTTGAGGCCAGCACGAACAGTGTTCTTCATGGGGAGAATGTATTGGCGGATGAGACCCGCAAGTTTCGATCTTGAAATAGGGTGCTCGGATTGATCTCCATCTTCACTTGGAACTGACATGGAAGGCAAGCGGCCAAGTGGGTGGTCTCTGAAACTGTTGATCGATCACCTCTGTGTTTCCGCCACCATCACCACGGAGGAGACCGGCGGAGAGGCGACGGCGACGGAGGCCGGAGCTCAGCTGTGGCGCTCCTTGTGCAAAGAACGTGTGTCAGATTAGATCTCTACCATGACTTTATCGAAACCCAGGACAGAAAAAACAAAGCAAAGCAAAAATGGTAGAAGTTATTTTATCAATTTATGTAATAGCTATATAAAGGTAGAAATCAAAATAAAATCCCAATTGTATTTTTCAAATATAAGTGTAAAATATATATTTTTTAAAATAAATTTATACTTGTTTACTTGCAATAGCAAATCTAGTTATTTGAAAGTTCAACAGCGATGAAAGACGTGAAAATATCCCTACTTTCTGAGAGGGAAAATGTCATTGGTTTGTGCACTTATTGGGCTACATAAAGATATATTAATGACAAAAAAATTATCATGAGACGGGTGAGACATATGTGAGACACAAGATATTTTGATCATAATATTTTTTTAAGTAAATCAAAATGTACAAAATAATTATACATACTCTCAGAGAGCATGATATAGTGAAATGGAGGAGACTGAAGAATGAATGGCACAGGATTGTCCTTCTCTGGGCACAAGCATTGATGAGATCGGCCTTGTACTGGACGGACAATCAGTAATACCAGTAGGATAATTTAAATTTTAATTCAAATTAAAGAAAGCCATTTGAAAAGGGCCTCAGCACATGGAAGACAGGAGCGAAATTAAATGTTAAGCGAGATGACGAGAGTTTGAAGTCAGTAACCTTATCAATGGAAATAGTTAATTAGTTCAAACGTCTCATCTTTCAACAACAGAATCTTTCAATTAAATCGTCCCCGATTGATGACCAAGAGGAAAAAATATAGAATTACTTGCACTTGGACTTGAAATTTTAACTTCAGTAGCTCTCTCTCTCTCTCTCTCTCTCTCTCTCTCTCTTCCTTATCACAAGTCCAAAATCCAATCTTTCATTTCCAATTTCTTTCATTCTCTCGTCACAGATTCCAGTTCCATACCCACCAAGAAAGAAACAAGAACATAGGAGCCGGTTACTTAAACTTATCACTAGTAATTTGAAAAATGGAAATAATCCCACCTATTACTTTCAAACAATGAAGAAGCAGCCAAACACCGCAATTTAGCAATATATCTTTACACGTATGAGGGCATGTATTCATCAAGATGAGCTAATTATAAACCAATAATTGAACACCCAACTCCAAATACCCAATTATTGAGGGTTGGGTAAACTGTCTCCAAAACCAGATCATAAGCGGTGCTCATTCATCCACAGTGGCACGTCCGGACAGAGCTGTAAATGGTTAGGTCAACAGCTTCTCGGCAAAGTAAGTAAATGAAAGTGAATTAAGATGAAAAGGAACAGAAGGAGCACGTCAGCCCTGGAAAATGACAAGCTAAAGTACAGTCACGTGTCACAATGGGTGGTAGAGGTTTTGAGTTCCAGTTGCATTTGAGGCGGTTTTGATAGTCTACGGTCATGAAATTATCATTAGTTTTAAGGAGAAGGAATTAAAGATAATGTTGTGAAAATTTGTTAAGGAAATATTATATATATATTTTTGTAACTGAAAATTTTATAATACAGAAAAAGCGAAATTATACACAAGCAAAACTAGAACATATCAAACAAAAGCACAAGAAAAACTAAACACATACTAGAGATTTAATGAAATATTATCAATCTAATGAATGACACCTGAGTGAACTAGAATAAGAACTTGACCTGTCAAACCTAACTTAATAAGGGAAGCGATATGGTAGGCTGATTCTTTTTGTCCGCAGGTCATCCACTTAACCATTTGTACCTGTCTGAAAAGAGTAGAATCACGTGTCGAAGCAATCTGAGTTCTGAATTCACATGCCAAGAGGAAGATAGTATCCAGCTTAGATTTACAGAGATACTTGAATAATGAGTACTTAAACGTAGTTACTTTTTCACTCTCTTTGACAGTATAAATGCTGCTGATTGTTCATGAATCATGGCGGTGGAATCTGACCATCATAAACTGAAGAAGGGGTTGGATGTGAAGTGAAAGAACCGAAGATTCAAAATAGATTAGTTGGGGACAGAACATGGAAATGCATGGTTTGCACAAGACGTATATCAGCTCAAAAACCAACTACTTCTTGTGTGGGCAGATAGGACAACCTTGTGGGAAGATTATGTATAAAACGTGAACAATTGTGTCAGAGAGTATCAAAAATAGTTTATTTCACAAATTTGGACAATTGACAACTGGATCCAGTCCACTGTGTCTAAATAAATTACAAATATGTTAGAATCCACGCTATCACTCACTTAACAGCAAATACCCACTTGCCAACAAGGGTCCATCTAATCGCTATGATCTCAACGGAACTTATTCTATGTTCTAAGGTCTTACCTTCTTTAAAAAAAAAAAAAAAACATAATGAAAAACGAAGGCTCGAGAGCAACAAATAGTCAAGGGTACCTCCTTCAAAAGCGGGCCTCCAAGAGAATATCTGAAGCGAAAGTATGGAAGCTGCAAAAGACATCAAGGCAAGAGCCAATCAGCAGCAGATAAATAGCTGAGTATTGATTTTCTATTCGAATGCGGTGGCTCACTACAGATCGAGGTGTGAAACACCACCCATTTTTTTCATCTTTGCTTTGTACGAGGAGTGAAATAAGGATTAAACCCTGCGGCCCACCACGACAATAGAACAGAAAATCATTACCTTGAAAATAAGTGTGGTTTGGAGTAAAGACGCCGTACACAATCTTTTCGATGATTGAGGGGCTCCAACATTCAGTGAACTGGGTTAGTCGTCGACCTAGTTTTGGAACTTGTCAGTGTCATATGATATGACGCAGAATTCACGCATTACATGGGTAATCATGCATCACTTGTTTTTTTTTTTTTTTTGGCCTTCGCTTTTGTAAGAAAAAAATGAACATCCACAAGAAGGCATATCCAGCACTCCTTCAAGTGGACCACAAGAAAGGATGAGGCAGCACGAAACCTATGAACTCTATTAACTCTGTTGTCTGGAAATGCAAATGCAAATAAATTTGCCATCCTGGGCCATTGTCCAGCTTCTAAGTTGGCATTCAAAACCTCTGCAGGATTCAAAGTTCGGATGTTGACATTAACACGATATATACTCCTAATGGTTCTATGATTTCGTAAGTTCACGGATTTTAGCACCAGGTGTGTTGGTGTGTGTGTGCGCGTGTATATATATATATGAATCGGCAGCTAGCTTATATAAATCCTCCATCATTCATGTGGTCCAAAGTAGGTAATAGGTTAAGAAATGGCATCTCCAACTATAGACACAACAAAAGGACCGCACCACCAAAAACCAAAACACCCTTGTGCCCCTTTACCTATTTGGTTTGTGTCTACAAGCCTTAAATGGATTGCATGAGAATGATAACAGTAGAAAAACCAATCAAAATGGAAAGTGAAAAAAACATGAACGTGCACAATCTGTATATAAAGCGAGTTCCCCACTTCAAGAGCAGATTTAGTTCATCATAAAGCACAAGAAATTAAAATTCAGGGCAGAAAGGAACAAGAATATGAGGACATACCTGTGCAAACATGTACAGCCTTTCTATTACATGTAATATTTCTAATTAGGTTTATGGCATCCACCATTTATACAACTGTTTTCAGTTTGAAATTGAGAGCAAAATACTCAAAATGCATTTTAAATATCACAATAATCTGCATAATTGAGCTGCTCCGACAAAATCTTTATACTGCTCTTAAAGCCATGAGAACTATACATATGTTATCTATACATGGATTTGCAATACAAAGTGGGGTCTTAGTAGCTGAATCTCGTTTCTCGGATTCAAAGTAAGTACCTCACAACTTCTTATTTGAGTGATCAAAGCATTTTTATTATCCAAAGCCTGTAATTCTTCATATACACATAAACCAAACAAGGTCCAGTCAAATTTTCATCAGAGAGACGCTTGCAGAGCTTGAGGTAAGCTTCCACATTTCCAGTCCGTCCAATATTTTTTCTTAGTCCTTGCAGCACGGCTGTCCTGTCCAGAAACTCTGGATGCAAACCAGAATCCAGCATTCTAATCACTGTATCTGCGGCATCATCAAAATGACCACCTTTAATATACCCCCTTAGCAACCATGACAACGTTTTTTTCTTACGCACAGAACTTGTAACCTCCATTCTAGAAAGCAATCGTGTGACGGCACCTGTTTCCTTCTGGGAAGCACAGATGGCTAGAACAACATCATAAAGCTCCCCATCTGCCTCCTTACCCACTACCTTCATAGCCCACAACTGTCTTTCAGCCTCCAGTCCGCGGCCAGCACAAATGAACATGGCAAGCAGCCTCTCATGCACCATCCCATAAAATGAAGAGCCTCCCTCTTGAATCAGCCAACTGGACAAACATACTCCATCAGCCAGAAGATCTGATTGATATCCCTCAATAAGCCTAACATTTTCTGAATCCAGTTCAGCAATCCAACCAACCTTGCTGAAACCTTTTAACTTGCGCAATGCTTTGGCAAATTCATTCAGCTCTTTCACCACAGCTGTCATAGCAATCAGGTAGCTGTAGACCTCAGGCTTCAACCCGGATTCTCTAAGGCGAATCACAAATTTGACTGCATCCAGGTATTTACCATCTGCCTGATAGACCAAATTGTTGATAGTGTGTTTACCATTAGACATGAAAGATTATCAAGATAAATGCATGCACTAGAAAAGGCCAGCATTAAATTCAAAAGTCAACATCAAGAGATTTTGACATGCGACCAAAAGTCACTCTTTTTAGTGGGTAGGAATCATTTTTATTATCCTGGACTCAACACAAAAAGCAATAATGAGCCTATCATACTACATTAATAACTTATCAATGAAGTAAGCTGACCCAGCTTGTTATAAGTAAAGCCTGAGTCAACTTGTCAGGTCCAAGACACAGACTACTGCCCCATAAGGAAACTTTTAGCATCCTGAACATGAGCCGAACATAAAAAGGATTGCTTTGAATCATTTTCCTTTGGCCACACTATGAAATCCATTCTACAGAAAAGCTTGATCTATAGAATAGTAAGAGTGACTAGACTCATTTCATGCATAAAATCTGTGGCATATGCAACTTCCAACCTTTTGCAGGCCCAATGGGCAAATCAAATTGAGGAGGACAATGGACAACTCAAAGCCAACAACAAACATGATTATTACAAACTAACAACCATTAACTCGGTAAGTAATTCTCCTACATCTAAAGATATGAGATACAACATTTTTCAAATGTCTATTTCACTTTTGTTGTAAGGTGATAAAATGTATAAAAGAGGTACTCGTCAAATAAATGAATTAAGTATATAATAGAGGTGCTAAGAGGCTGAAATGAAATAAGAAGGATGAAATGAAAATACTGAAATATATTATTTACTCAAAATAACCACACAAACAAAAAAAAAAAGAGATTAAAGTATAGCTCCATGCCATCCTAGAACCACATGTACAAAAAAGGGAAGCGTTCTCCAGCTTTAATCTGACTACCTGCATTCAGTGACTAAACAGTGTATGTTTAACCCAGTCTATGTTAGATATTATAGCCACTAGAATTTCTAGCGTTTTTCAAAGTCGATCTGATTATTGGAATATCTCAGATTCTGATAACCACTCACAAATTTAGATCACTATAAATCACAGTTTAGTCCCGATATTTTACTCTTGGAAATTAAAATAGTTTTGATAATGACTAAATGTTATGAAAATCAATCCTTAAATCTAATAGAATGAGTTTGAAGCAAAATTATGAAAATCAATCTTTCTTGAATTCTATAGGAAGTAAGGTTGAGTATTTAAATTCAAAATTAATATCCTTTTGATAATCTCAACTTGCTTTCAAAAGAAAAAGAGTTAGGAAATGTTAAGTGTTCAGATTTTCAAAGTGGATAGTCGACTATATGTATATGCTCTGTCAACTATGCATGTGAATAGTCGACTATGTGCCTATGTTCTGTCGACTATGCTCGTGGATAGTCAACTATGGGTTATGATCTGTCGACTATGCCCAATCTTCTGTCGACTATATTGTGGTCTGTTGACTATTGGGCAGGCTCTGTCAACTATGAAATTTCCTCTGTTGACTAGGTATGTGTATAATGTCATAAATTTTTTTCATATTTTTAGATGTGTCGACTATGTGAAAGTGTTTGTCGACTATCAGTAAATTTGGTTTGACATCTGTCGACTATGCCTTCTTGTCTGTCGACTATGCCTTAGTTTTATTTGAAAATGTAGTCGACTAACTTATTTTGTCTGTTGACAGTTTGTTTCACAGAAACTTGTAACAGCTAGTTTTTCAAATCTCCAACAGCTCAAAAATGGCTAGTTCGGGCAAGCTCTTGGGATGCATATAAATACAAGTCATGGAGATCAAGAAGAGGCTAATGGACAGAAATGAGTTGATCTAGAAATTACAAATCACTTTATTCGAGCTTACAGTGTTTTGTGCTTTCATTGTTATATTTTTCTCTCCAAGGCTTCGTTCTATCATTGTAAATTTATTTTTAAACCTTGTTTTAATTGTGAGAGAACTTGTAACTAAGAGTGTTAACTCTTAACTTCTCTCTTTCATTTGTATCACTCTTATTTTCCTAACTTGATGTGCTAGAGAACTTGCTCGTTGAAGCAAGTGGGTTGAAATTCCTAGCTAGGTGCTAGAGGGCTTGCTTGTATAAGCAAGAGGTTTGTAATTTCCTATTCTTGGACTAAAGTGCCTACTTGGTTAAGTAGGAGGTTTTAGTGGATTATTTGTAAAATCCTTAGTGAGGAGCTAAGGTAGTGGATTAGGCTTGGGTTAAGCCGAACCACTATAAATCCTTGTGTTCTCTTGTGCTCGTGTATCTTTATCTTTCCAAGCATTCATCTATTCCTCACTTGATTCACAAATTTATCTTTCTTGATTTACATTTGTCACTTTATATGCTTTACGTTTTAAATCACTAAAACCTCAATTTGTATCAAAAAGTTTTTCAAGTTCAAAATAGTTTTAAAATATTGGTGTGTGCCATAGCACCTCCCGGTCTAATAAGTCCATATCCAAAGAACAAGTTCCACAGGTATTAAAGAGAACTAAAAACGATTAATTATGCCAGTTTTACTTACATTTTCCAAGATTAGTTTTAACATGTTACGAGCTTATAATTGGTAATTAAGTTCTTTAACAACCCCCAATTTCATAACAATTTTTCACCTAACAAATGAAACACAGAGATTGTTAAATCTATCAGCTGTCACCTCCAACAGGTCTAATTTTTTTTTATTTTACGCCCCTTCAAAATATATGGACATATTTGCATATCATACCCAAAACATAGAATTAAAAAATCTTTTTTTAAGGTAGCTTTTGTTAAAATGGGTAAGATAAGATTGCATCAAGATAACTTATCTGTAAAGTCCAAGATAACTTACCCGAATGGGGAGAGAGATAAATTTATCTGGAAAGTCCAAGATAAAAAATCACATGACTTCTTTCCAAATAAATTTAACAAATATAATGGAAAACAATTTTGTTTAGGATACTTTTCATATCTCACTTTTTTCGGTCTATATCTTGGTTAACAAATAATACCTAAATAGATTATCCTAGCCCCGCCTTAGAGTTTTAACAAAATTTGGAACTATCTTAAAAATAATATACAAAATACAACTAAGAAAAAACTAATTTCCAACCTAAAAGCCCTGGTCACATCAATAACTCTCCTTGTTCAAAAATAAAGCAAATACAGTAATGCAGTTTCTTCTTTGAAGTAGAAATTAGATTTGCAGTTTTGTGCTTCGCCTAGAAACCAAAGGGTTTCTAGTGAAGAAACCGCTAGTGGGTTTCTACAACAAAATATAAACTGCCAAAGTGGTTTATTCTTTGTAACAAAGAATAAACCACCTTTGGTGTTTTTGGTTTGGGAAAAAACCATTTGCTTTGGCAGTTTATTCAATAAAAGAATAAACAGGTTCAGATTTAAAAACTACCTGCTTTCATCCAATAAGATTACACATGTCTCCTCCTACTTTGGAAGGTTGCCTACAAGCTAAGATGCAATGAATGCTAAGATGCAAGAATACATACATGGAACTCAGAGATGATGTGACATGGACAGCTTGATCAAGCAATTTTCAAAAGCATTAAAAAACACGATGAACAAAACGACACAATATGGACACATAAATAGATAGATAGACAGTTTGCATGTTTACATGAAAATAACAACTACTTTTCTTCTTTGCACTACAAATACATTAAAAATTTATTACATCAAAGAATTATATTATACATAATAGGAACAAGCCAATCCCATACAGCAAGACAAAGGCCTGATTCCACGCTCATTATTCTGTATAGGTGTACCTCCTAGTGGTAGCTTTTATACAGGGTTCACCACCACAAGATGCCTTTCTATATATTCAGTCTTACCTTAAAAAAATTAAAAAAACTAAAACTAAGTTTGGACTATAAAATTCTTGAAAAAAAAAAAAAAAAACCTAAACGAGAAGAATTAATAGATGGCAGTGCACATTATTGTTTATTTTATAATTGATTTCCATTTTACTTTTTTAAAGTTATACTGTTGTAGTGCAAATCTTAACTAGTTGAGTAATGGAGATGAATATTCTTGTCATGGAGAGAGAGTTCCATGAAAAGTGCCTCATAAGTGTAATACTAAAAAACTAATAAAATAGTTGAAAATGTTTACACAATAGGCCAAAATGTACTCAGAAGTTCTACCAAGTGTCAGCATCCGGCTTGCTGCTTCACACAATATGGCACCTTCTAGAAAGTGCCTGTACTACTTAGCCTACTTGAATTGTTGTCAAATCATTGGTTACACTGAAACTTGGCATGCTTAACATGGGCGAGATGGATATAACAGTCTATTTAATGAAATATGACATTTATAAAAATCTATACGAGGAATACGAAAATGAGAAGTCTTACAATAATAAGTTGATCTTGCCCAGAGATATAAACTATTTAAAAGAATAAACCTCGGTCATTAAAATTAAATCCCTAACATCTGTTATGGCAAGGAATTTCCCAAGAACCAAAGCTACTCTTAAGGACATGCACATCAGATATTCAGTCCTCAAATACTCCTTGACAATGGTGGACACTTCTCCAAGCATGTTGTACTATCATATCAATTTCAGTTCATTTTCAGAATATAACACACCTCAAACACTAGGACATGCACTTCTATTGGTTGGATGCATAATGTATTTCATATTAATGTCAAGGACTTGTCCAAGTATGTCGTATTATCATATTAATTTCATTTCTTTTTCAAATTTGATGAAAAAAAAACTTTGATCCAATGATAAAGGAAAAGTAATGGAAAGGTATCCCATTAATCGATAATAGCTAGTGGTCTATCTCTCTTACAGTTGTTAATATGCTGTGTGATATATGTGTGTTTCAATCATTTGAACAACTTCTTAAATTGAGATGATTGAAAAATGGGAACTAGCAACAAACTGAAAAGGTCTGCCTAATTCTGCATGTCCAATTCAACATGAAATCGGCCTCCTTCAGCCATGTGAAAGCCTATTGAAGTTTGGACACTTGATTCAAAAGGAAATCTCCATATAACTAAAATGCCAAAAAGCACAAACAGATTATGATAACAGGTTTGACATGGATAAACAGAAAAAAAAAAGGGGGAAAAATCAAATTAGATAAATTAATTCCACCTGTAAGACAGTACAGATAGCACCAAAGGACATCTCCAGCGCACAGAGATCTCCACTTTGCAAGGGTCAAGGAGTGTCATTTTCTTGTGCAGCCCTACCTTTGTTTCATGCAAAGAGGCTGTTTCTACAACTCAAATCTATGACCTTCCGTCCACAAGGAGCAACCTTACCATTGCTACCAAGGCTCACCCCTAAGGTAGAGCTAGCAGCAAAATTACATAATATCAATAAAGATAGTTCAGCAATGCAATCAAGTTGAATGACTCTAGATTTTATGCAATATTACCTATAGACATTTCTAACAAATACCCAATAACAAAGAGAGAGAGAGAGAGGTGCATCAGTGGGCTAGATCTAATAACGGGAGCATAGTTAGTGGCCCACTGTGTTGAAACTAAACAGATATGGCAAGCACAATTTTTTGGAACAGCACAAATAAAAGACCCTAGTACAACAGAAAACTCAATAACTGAGGCAATTTACTCACACTAGAATTCCAACAAAGATATATAACAATAGTACGACATTGCATTAGAGAATCACAGATTTTTAATGTGAATATAAACCAGAATTCAGTTTTTTTTTGCTAGGATACTGAAGAACAAGTAGCGTGAGTCCTGTTACAAAATTAAGCAACAACATGATGATATTCAGAATTATACAAATAAAAAGAATCTCACCATCATCTTCCATGCAAGATAACCAGTTGGGCCTCCCTTATGCCCTTCCTGACCATCCTCTGAGTAGGCAATACCTCGTCTCAAAACCTCCTTGGCAAACAAAACCGCTCCCTCCCTCTCCCCTACATCCCAATACAAAGATATTACCTTTTCGATCATACTAAAATTAGGTTTCAGACCAACACAATCCATGTCCACGAGAAGGTCAACCACATCTCCAACATCACGCTTCGCTTCAATCAACTTCTTCACCCACCCGCACATTAAAGAAACCATAAGTTCCATTGTCTCCTTATCAACTCGATTCTCCTTCTGAAGCCACTCAAACACCTCCAACGCACACCAAGAGTCTCTCCCCTCTTGTGTGAAGTAAACCAACACAAGTTGCAATTCACGGGCAGAGAGCCTGTCATTCATTTCCTCGAGAACATCGGAGGGCTCCCTCGTCATCCGCTCCAATTCCTCAATCGCCTCGAAGAAACCCTCACTCATTTCATCCTCACCGTTACTGGTCACAAACCTATCCAACTCAACCGACTTCAACAACCTAAAACTCCTAATTTTACTCGGCTTCGCCACAGCAAACCTGTTGACTGTAGCAATCGAAACCCAATAACACGATTCAATGGTAAAATTCCGATGAAATTGCGGAAGAGGAAGACGATGCCATCGGGACGAATAAACATAAGTCAATCCCGGACCGGAAAGAGAAGCAAATCCGTGGGCATAAACCATTTTTAGGTCTTTGAATCCAGTTGGGTAGGGTTTCAGAAATTACTCGGTTTGGTTGCCACTTGCCAAGAAACTGCAAGAAAAGAAAAGAAAATTTGCTTGCTGGAAGGAAATGACCAATTGTCCAAGGAACGAATCAGATTTTTCAGGAATAATAATTTCCAAATGTTTATCGGAAACCAGACGGCAGGGTACGAGAAAAGGAACCATTAAAACCGAACCACCCAAAATCTCGAGAGAAACAATAATCGCTAGCCTGGAATTACCGAAAAAGAAGCGAAATGGCTTCGTACAATTAATTACGTTAACACCAAATTTCAGATGAGAGAACGTAAATTACAATGGACGTGGTTTGATGGCACCACTGCCAGTAGTGGAAGAAGAAGAAGAAGAAGAAGAAGAAGACGACGGCGAAATCCAGTAGAAAGAGAGAACACTCCGCCAAGCCAAGTCGTTCAATGCGCCGTTGTTACGTGTTCGCTTGCGGACGACTCCACGAAGCTAGCCGCGAACGGTAATGGCAATTTACTTTAATGGCCCGGTGACACCGTGGGTGTTTCTTAATTAAAATATAATATATAAAAAATATTATAGATCTTTGACTTTTCTAACATATTTGTTGAAATTTATTTGATCATTTTCAATAAAATCCTCACATGATAAATTTATTTGATCTCTCCATCCAAATTTAAATTTATTAAAAAAACTTATTTATTTAAGTCTTATAATTAATATTATTTAATATATTTTTAAATTATTATATGTTTTAACAATTTTTAAAATTTAAATGACATTATTCCTTTCTTTGATTTTTAAAATTTAAATTTCTCTCTATATATATTTTATTAACTAATACAATTTCTTTTACCAGTTTTTAATTATTTTATTTAATTTTATATTTTATTATCTATTATAAAAATATATTTTGGCTATTTTTAATTATTTAGATTAAATTATTGTAATTTCAACAATAATTATTTCTATTTTTCAACTCTTTTTAAAATATATTTTTAACATGGATTTAAAAAATAAAAATATTATTTTTAATTTTTATTCTTTTACAATTCATATTAATCATAAAAATTTATTTTAATTATAAATTTATTATTGATGTTAACAAACAATTTTAAATGAATTTGGTAATAAGAATATTTTGATAAAAAAATTCTTATCTTAGTGTTTATCATATGCATTAACAAACACATAAAGAGAAAAAGTATAATTATCAATAAATTCCAAAAAAAATAACAAATACTTTGATAGAAATCTTAGAATGCTTTCTAGTCTTATATTGATCTGAAAAACATTTTAATTTTATTTTGATACTTCTTATATTACTCATTTTAACAAACACCCCTTAAAAATTTTACTGGATTTAAGCTAATTAGAGTAGCTTCAAAGTTCAAAGTGAGGCTAGTGTTTGTGTATTCTAAATTTGTTTATGTATAAGTTACAAAATTAATAATACTCTAATATAGCTTTAAATTTTGAATGATATAAATAATGTAGCCATAAAAATTTTTAATGATGAAAACATACATTATGTCAAGATAATACTAGCAAAAAAAAAAATAAAAAGAATTGAAGAGACATTTAAAGATAATTTTTAAATAATAATTTTTTTTGAGTAATGTTAGTTATTTGGAGATGCATTTTTTTAATTGATATATTTTTATTAAAAAATTAGGAGGTGTTTTCAATGAAAGGGTATTAACTAAATTATACATCTCTAATTTAGAAAAATAATATTATTTAATTAATTTTATAAATAATTTAAATGCGGGGGTGTGAGTGTAATTTACATTATATATTATTTACAGGTGGAACTTGTATATGAATATGATGAGTGGTTGAAACTTGTCACGCATAATCATCCTAACTAAATTATTGTACCGAATCATTTGGCATCAGTATAACAATTAACAAATATATTTGTTGGTGCAGCGAAGGACCCACTAATTTTTTGTTGAAGTTCTGTTCGACATATTACACGTGGGAAGAGAAAATACTAATTGTATTTTATTTATTACTAGATAATTAATTATTTATTCCCCGCTGTGACGTGACCAAACTTATAAATTAAACTAACGTGTCTTAAAAGATTTATATAAATGTACAATGATGCCCATGCGAGAGATGCTGGCCGTTTTGTAAAAGAATTAATTATGTTAGGAGTTATTACTAATAATAATGGTGGTGTTTTTTTAAAATATAAAAATATTTATATTTATATTTTAATAATTATTATAAAATAGCATTTATGTATTTATATTATGTATTTCATATTTACATATTAATCGTTCCAGTTGAGGTCCATAAACCTGAAAGATTGGGCATGGAAATAAATCGATACACTTATAAAACTAGAAAAAAAAAAAAAAACTGAACTAATTATTAAATAAATTACTTTTTTGTATAACACACCTTAATTCAATTTAATTATTGAATCTATTTAAAAACCGAACCAAAAGCCAATGATTTAGTGTACCATCTATGAATACATTATACTAAACCAATATATATATATATAAACTGATAGTATAGTATATTATCAGTTTACTGGACCAAAAATGGGTACTTGTATTTACCAATATACTAAACTAATTCTCAAATGATCACTTCTTGGCTTAGATGTTACGTTACTTGAATCAATTTAATTCTCGAGTTTACCCAAACTTAAAAATTAAATAGCTAGTAGACTAACAAAATTGGCCAACGGTAAGGTGTTAGTATCATTGTACAAGAAGCGCACGAGTAAGGAAGTCGGTTTTAAACGGGTCGGACTACGTCATGGGATTCCAATAATGCCCGACATATAAAGGGGTCCAATGGGCAATTTTAAACTTGCATTGGGTGGGTTCGACTGGCCTGCCCATAAGTTTACTTACAGATTGAAGGTCCAATACGATTTTTTAAATTATTTCAGAGGCCGACATAATATTTTCCTTTTAGCCCATAATTCGGTTCAGTTCAAAATCCAAGATTCAGAGAGAGGCCCAAAACCCATGGAGATAATAGTACTGGAGGGGTTATTGAACTTGAATAAACTGCTTCCTGTATAACACAGCAATAAAAAAATTGTAACAAAATACATATAAATAATTAAACACTAATGAAATTAAAGACTTGAAGATATATATATATATATTTAAATATCAGATTTGCAATAAAGTTGAAACCACTTAACTAATTACTTGATGAGGATGTTCATTCACTAGTAAACGTATATATTCATAAATATATATATATATAGTTATACCTTTTGTAATGATGAGAATTTACAATTACTATTATTTGGATAAATACTAAGTACACTTACATATATATTTAAAAAAATTATGTTTAAGCTCGAAGTGGATGGAGAAATTATTATCCACTAAATTAGGAAAATTCAAAATTATTGAGCAAGAGCGGTCAAATGATGACAGAATGGGTACAAGGGATGCATGTTGTTCATGGTCATGGTGGTTGGGAACAGTGATTTAGAGAGAGAGAGAGAGAGAGGGGGGGGGGGGGGGGGGGAAGAGGACAAACATGCTCATTCTGGAATAATGGTTCGATCCGCATTAGTAGGGGGCTACGTATTCTCATGCAATTAATTAATTTGGTTTGGGGGGTGGATGGGAATCGTGATACAATAAAATAAAGGCAAGGATTGGTAGGAGTTGACCTTAACAAATGCCAATGTTTTCAAGCCTTTTCAAGTCTCAATGGCCACAATAATATTAGATTTGTTTATTCATATATAAATGCCAACAATCTGACAGGCGTTGGACCAGGGCCAGCTTTCCAAGAACTTACAGTAGTAGATCTTGACCCTCAAATAATTCATTTTGGTAATATATTATTATTATTGCTATATATTTTCATCACCAAGATCGAGTTCCAAAACAACCCAAGTTTGACACAGAAAAATCCATCCATTCTTATGGGTTTTTTCATTTAATTAATTATCTAAATTATTTTACATAATAATTTCCTAAAAATTAAACATGCCACACACATATATACATATTGGCTTATTGGCTATAGCGGATTCAACATATATATGTTGTTTTACAAGAACCTTCATATAGATTTATCTTTCATAGAAAAAGTCAAGAAGCTTCATATAGATTTATCTTTCATAGAAAAAGTGTCAAACCAGTAATAGTACTGTTTGGAAGCATTCAGCCTCATCAAAAGTTTGCCTCGGGAACGACCCAATATGAATTGGAAATGTTTGTATTATAATTTCGATGTGTTACGGGGCAGGACCTTTGTATTCTTAATCAAAGAAATAAATATATTAATTTAGAGAGGAATCTGAAAAATGTGCATGTTCTGTTGTTAAAGATCGATGTTATGCGTGGTAAGAAGCAAAAACAAATCCGTGAACTCCCGACAGTGAGTATCCTTAGTACAGAATTCCCAAAAAGCATTGCCTCTCTCCATTATTTACACACACATATATATATATGACCCATAATTAATGCGCCTCCAAAGCACAATGAAGAGTAATTCTAGGATTTCATAAGAAAGGTTGAAACCAACATTTTAAGTTCAAAGGTTAAAGATTATATATACGTACAAGCTGCATGCTCTATTATATATATATATGTTTACCAATGCGTGATCATATTTTAAATAGTCGTTCACGTAATGAAAAAATTAACCTGATTTGCGTATTGTTAATATTAAACAACATATATAAATTTTATGTATATATGCATAATAAGCGGTCGTTTTGCTTATATTTGAGGGATTGTTCAGTTAAGCTAATGCATGTGTTAGATAGTGAGAAAATAGTTCTGCTGTCAGTTTCAAAGGGTTCCTATATATGACAATGTGTATAAGTACTTCTGTTGTATCTACGTAGGCATCAAGATTATATATATATATCTATATATATTGATGTGCAAGATTAATCGTATTAAATTAACATATAGCACAACAGTGTTAGGTTCCAATTCTGCGAGCAGAACTAGTAGAAAGTAGAAAGACCAAGCATGGACAGCTGATTGATTCAAGCCTCGACCCATATTGATTTCTAGCCATCTCATTCACACTTTTCCCAAGATTCTAACAGGAAGATTTCACCACCTCTCACAGCTAGCCAGCCAATTCTTACTTTTCTAGCTTGTCTTATCATGCGTCATACACACTAGATGTGTCTTCTATATATATATATATAACATAATTGAGAGAGAGAAAGAGAGATGCAAGTGGGGATGCGCGCGGACAGGCCTATCTAGACGCTTGGACTTTGAGAGTTAGGTTTTTCTAATTTCATCCATTCATGGACCTGATCAGCTGCTCCTGTTGAAATTTGCAATGCACATCGAAGCCATACCAAGCAGCTGTTTGGGATCAGTTTTCCTTTTCCACCCAGCTGTTGATCGACAGGCTGATTCAAATATTGTTCGAAATGTAAATCACTTCTTGTTGAAGTGACACTCCTGTCCATTTTACGTTTCATTTTCGGCAAGAAATATGAGGGAGATTGGGGACATCGATGCTTCAGAGCGCAGTCCTTACAAAGAGGATGAGGGGTTTGACGAGAACAAGCCCAGAACCAGTGCAAGCTCAAGCAACAGCTTAGCCGACGAGAGCGAGAAGACGGCCAGGTCTAGCGGGGTGCGGCAATATTCGAGATCTAAGCTGCCGAGGCTGCGATGGACTCCTGATCTTCATCTTTCTTTTGTTCAAGCTGTAGAGCGACTTGGCGGCCAAGAAAGTATGTTCCTAATTAATTAGTTAATTTGCGATCATCTCTTAATTATCTATAATTCTTTGATCATCTCTTCTTTGATATATTCATATCGATCTATCATATATATATATATATATATACAGGAGCGACACCTAAACTGATTCTGCAACTGATGAATATCAAAGGGCTAAGCATAGCTCATATCAAGAGCCATCTGCAGGTAACTAGCATCTTCAGTACAAGAAACCAAATTAAAGAATTAATATTTTTAATTTTGGAAGTTATTTTCCACTCAATCTTGATTCGTATTGTTGTGGACTTGCTGTGAAAGATGTACCGGAGCAAGAAGATCGACAATCGAGGCCAAGGTATATGCATATGCATGCATCTATATATATAGATTCATCCAAATGGTCATTTCCTATGTTTTGAAAATTAGGGTTTTTTTATTACCCTTTAACTAGTAAATGATTATTGTCTTTATTTCTTTAGCAGTCATAACTAGTGGGGGATTTCAAATCGGGAGTGAAGATGGCCTCCAAAAATTTTGGCAACCCTCTATGCTTGATCAACAGATTAGGTCTTTCAGGTTTGGCGCTTCAAATTTCTATTATATATCTGCATCAATTAGTGCCACATATGTACATCTTCAAGTTCGTCTTGACAACATCAATATACTAAATCTTCATACCACTTTATGAGATCTTAGACTATATATATGAATTTTACTTTTTTATTAATTTCTATCCATCATGGCTTGATCATCGTCTGTATTTTTTAACAGATATAGCAATGTTTCTTCCAGTGGCCTTGGAAACTGGATGCCAAGGTCTTGTGTAAATGACACCAAGAGAATCAGGGCACGAGCAAGCCTTCATGGCTTTCTAGGTGAAGGGTTCCATGGCCAAACTGGAAATATGAGCATGGGAAATCAGCAGTATTTATGGAAGGATTTCGCGATGCTATATGGGTGTGAATCCAAGCATCTGATCACTAAACAAGCCCCAATAGAACCCTCTTTGATCAGCAGTCAATGGAATAATGGAAGCCAGCATGAGAAATATTGCTTCAGCAACTCAGTCCATCATATCTCAGACATCAGCTGGAGCAGCGACCGAGATCGAACGCGAAGCTCGTCGAAGAGGAAAGCTCAGGAAATTAACGATCTTGATCTTAATCTGTCACTGGGCATGAACTCAAGACAAGAAGAGGATAGTAATTTATCGCTTTCTTTGTTTTCAGATCATTCAAAGAGAGAAAGCCATTCTCTGGAATTAGATTTGGAATCAGAACTTAGCAATAAATTGAATAATGAAAATAAAAGAATGAATCCGAGATGGGCAAGTACTCTGAATCTCACTATATGAATTAGAGAATTCTAGTGAGATCTTGTTGGTACTTGCTTCACTACATAAAATGATCATTGCTGTTTGGAGCTGGACATATGAAACTGTTTTCTTTATGCTTGTGTTAATTAGTTCTTTCTTCTTCTTTTTTTATGAACTTGATTTCTTGATTCTCATTGTGCTAATTAATTAGTTTTGATACATAACCAGTCTGAATTCTGGTTTATCTCTTCATTGGAGCATCCCCAGGAAAGACATCAATAACATGCAAATCATAGTAACATTTATTCTGGGGTTTTGTGTTGAGATATGGAAAGAGTATTTGGTAACTGAGCTTTAATTAAATAAATGTAATTACTAAGGAAAGTTCTCTCCTTTTACTTTACGTAACTTAGCCTTTTTTTTAGAGAAACAACTGTCATATAAAAATAAAATTATGCTTCACTGCAACAACGTCTAAGTTTGCAACTTTGCGTTCATTTATTTCGCAAACCAGAGAATAAAAGTCTTTTCTCTTCATTATGATGTTCTCACGTCGTCTGTTTTCAAATTAGAAAATATTATTGGTACATTCATTTTGTATATCTTAAACTACATAAGGGGGTATTATAATAAAAAAATTCTTCATGAGACGCATAGAGGCACGTGAAGCGTAAGGTATTTTGGTCATAATACCCCTTTATATAGCCCAAAATGTATAAAATGGATATACATCTACCATGATTCTTCCAAATTTCATTTTCTTCGTAAGCCGCAGAGAGACAGAAAGAACGGTCAAAAAGACTGAAGCCTATGCTAGCACCATTAGACAGGTCCTAATATTGACAGGGTAATTCATAAATCTTAACTTTAGTTTCATTTTTATCCACGAGTCATGTATGTGCCCCAACATTCATGACACTAAGGTGACATGTTGATGTGTTTAATAATTGATACACCAATAAAATGACGTAATTTTTTTTTTAATGCAAATTACAATACAAAACAATGTCGTTTCGATGAAATTAATAATCAAATATGGGATGGGCAAAATGGTAGATTGGGTTAACCCATATCTAGGTTGAGATCTGGGTTAGCTAAAGCTTTTTGTTAATGGCAGAAAATGAAAAAGCTTCAACAAAGGCTAGCGATGGTGAAATGGCCGAAGAAGATGACAAGGCAAGGGCTAATGGCGATGGGATTGCCAGAATCGACGATGGTTGGAGTGAGATTGGCCAATCGAACTTGGAGGGCAAAGGAGGCCGACGATGAAAGCTAGCTAGGCTGAACATATTAGATGTGACCAAGGAGTCGACGGCGATGGCATGTCTTCCTTTTCTACTACCATCGCCATAACACCATCTTCGGTCACCTTTACGCAAATCATTGCCTTGTCTTCCTCTTGCAATGCAGCTGACAGTAGCTTAGATTTGCCGCCTCCGATTGCCATCATACGTCGGCCATCTTGCCATCACGACCGCTGACTCTCACAGGCCTTCACCGATGGCTCACACATGCCATCGCCTTTACCAGGCGGTTGCCTCTAACTTGTTTAGCTGAGCCTTTAGATCACCGTCGGTCTTCTCTTTCTCCAAGTTCGATTGGCCAATCTCGCTCTATTCGTCATCAATTCTAATAGCCCTATCGTTGTCAACCCTTACCTTGTCATCTTTTCTGGCCACTTCACCATCGCCTATTATTGCCTTTCACCAACCTTTATTGAAGCTTTCTTATTTTTTGCCATTGTCAAAAGGAAAATTCTTGTGAGCTAGACAGCTTGACAGACAAACTTACAGAATGGAAGCTAAAAAACTAAAATGCCTTCACCCACATTGCATTGCACTTTTTCCAATGCAATATGGGTGAAGGCATTTTAGTTTTTTAGCCCTTATTCTGTAAGTTTGTCTGTCAACTTACCTGGCTCTGTAGAAAAACTCTTATCAAAAAATTTCAACCAATCTAGATCTGGGTTGACCCATTTCATCATTTTAGCCCCCCTAGATTTGATTATTAATTTAACCAAAATGATGTCGTTTTACCATATAATTTGAGGCAAAAGCAAGGTAAAAGAATGTCGTTTTATTGGTGTGTCAATTGTTAGACACATTAGCACACCATGTATGTTGGGGCACATGCTTGGCCGATTGAAGATAAAATTGAAATGAAAGTTAAGGTTCATAGATCAAATTGATTCAAATATTAAAATTGGATAAAATTATAACCCTAAGTTAAGGATAAATCAATTGATTTGGCCTTTGAAATCCTTTTAACAACCCAAACTTATCTCAGTATGCAAGAATGTGTTTTTCCTCAGGAAAATAGTTTATTTAGCAAATAGTCTATTTAGATGTGTTTTTTAATTAGTTGTTTGATTGTAATTTAAAAATGTTATTAGAAAATATTTTCCAATGTTTCACTAACACTTTAGAAAATTATTATCAAATCTTTAGCATAAAGATAAAAAATATATATATGATAAACACATAATAGCAATAAAATCAAAACATAATAATATTATATATTATCCAATCAAGTTTGCTTATAATCATAAGGTCTACAATATTAAAAGTTCTATATAATAAACATAGCAAAAAGAAGTTATATATGCAATATATTATAAGTTCTACAATATTAAAGTAACTAACCTAAGAAGCTCAACTCTAATTAAGTTTTACAATATTATTAATTGTATGTCCACAATAAAATAAAAAAACAGAAGTTTAAATCCAAGTAACACTATTAATAATATCAAGATGTCGATCATATCCTTTATAAAGTTATGTACCCAAAGCTTCCTTAATCTATCACTCTTGATCAAGAAACTTTTATAGTTTTCACATTCTCACCCAAATAATCAAAGAAAACATAAGGGTGACTTCAACATCAAGTGCTTGTTTGCCTAGCTCTCAAATTGTCATGACCATTTTTTTAACTTTTGCAACTAAGATTGAAGCAATTTATAATATGCTCGGAGTTGAAACCCCTTTTTTTGTGAGATTTGTTTGCAAAAGATACTTTATATAATGATATCTCTCTTATTTTTAATTAAATCTTCTGCATGTCGACATCATCCTATATATCTAATGGAGTAGATTGCATTTCCATGATCTTATTATTATTGAGGCTTGACAAAACTTCCAATTGCCATATCATTTCCACCAATAAGTCTTATCTCATTAATACATCTCTATTTTTTATTCAAATTACTTTCATGATTGAGATGTGCCTACAAAATCAAATCACAAATAAAGTTTAAATTTGAATTATTAATTTGAAGTAAACAAAAATATATAAAAAAAAAATAAAACAAAATAGTTACCATTATTTTCTCATCGTATACTTCCTTTGCAATAGGTGTCATCTTCATAGAATCATCAAAACTGAAATTAGTACTTTTCTCTTTAAGTTGGTTCATAATTCTCCATTCCTTCTTCATTTTCTTCAGATGGTTCTTAACATAATCAAGCACATAATCCTCCCTAAATTTCAAGTTGATTTCTCTAGCAACACGTACGTTGAAAACTTTCAAACTTAAAAGACGAAGATCTATTCTCTTTTGTAGCCTCCTCAGCTAAGATTTGAAGTAGAATGTGAGATATAGGTTTAGTCCACCTAAAATATTTCACCTTACCTTTATCTTGCTTTACTTTGCTCATATCTATACCCATTATAAAAAAATTATAAATAAAAAAATATCATATTTATTCTACACTTGTTATAATGTAATTATTTTATATAGTTGAGACTATCATATCTCTTTTTCGTGCCCATTCGCTTTGCTCTCCTCTTTTCTCTATTTGACTTAAATAAGGTAATTCACTACATGAAAAATAGTTTTTAGTAATAGAATTTTCGTTGCTAATATTTTTAAATATTTTTTTTAATTTAACGACCGGGTCAACCCCGTCGATAACAAATAAAAAAAATTACATAAAAAAAATAAAATTTAGCGAAGGGGCCACCCCATTGCTAAAAAATAAAAAAATTAAATAAAAAAATTAAAATTTAGCAACGGGCCACCCTATTGCTGAAAAATAAAAAAAATTAAATTTTAGCAATGGGTCAACCCCATCACTAAAAAATTAAAAAAAATTTAAAATTTAGCAGCGGGCCATCACTAAAAAATAGATAAAATTAAAAATTTATTAATTTTTTTATGTAGGGCCTGTGGAAATGAGGGGAGAGCAGGGCCTGACACATGTTGAATTTTGAATTTGAGATTGAATTTAGCGACGAGTTTATCTCCCGTCGCTAATTAGGGACGGGGGATAAACCCGTTGTTGATTCCGTCGCCAAAAAAATCTTATCGCTAACCCTGTTGTTAAATTTCAGCGATGCCCTTTTTAGGAACAAAAAGCTATCCATCACTATATCCATCGCTAAAAAATTTATGGACGAATTTTGATATTTTAGTGATATAATTTTTTATCGCTAAAACATTGATTTTTTGTAATGATTTGTGTGTCACTTTGATTTGATGTAGAAATGTCTTTCATAATAAAATAATTAGAATCTCCATTACATGGTCACGTAGAATGCAACTAGCAAGCACAACATTAACTTATGTTTTATATAGGACTAATATGGATGACAATCTATTGCACGAAATCATTTATTAAGTATACCAAAATCGCATTTCAATTGTGGTTCTCAGTGAAGAGTAATGAAGATTAAATAACTGTCTTTTGTTTTCGGGTGGGTGATCAATAAATTCCCTAAGTTGATATCGAAGGCCGCGATATGAAATTATAAATACCCCACTTTGAGTACTATAAGTAGCATCGCCAAGATAATATTTTTTGACACATTTAATACAAAATATATTACAATTAAAATATATCTATATTTGTATAAATATAATAAATTTTAATTGTATGAATACCTTAAAAAATCTTAAAGTTCTCCAACTCTTGATAATAAATCATTTAAAACACGTAAATCATGTGCGTTTTTTTTTTCAAACAAGTAAAATATAGGTAAATTTTAAATAAAAAAAATATGGCTGCCAACACACATTTTGATAACATGAGTTTCATTAAGTGCTCCAACACAATCTTAATTAAAAAGAAAAAAGGTTCATGGTGAAAACTTCTTCTTTTGTTAAATTAGTAAACTAAACACACACATATATATAGAAACAACCGCTTATCTTAAAATAATGATAATATATTTTGTTATTGATTATTTGTATAGGGGTGACGCTTTTAGGATTTTTAATGATATGTCCGTATAATTTTAGAATTACACATAGCACAATTCTAAAATAGAGGTGTACAGTTTCAACCAATCTACACAAATTTTCACTAATAACTCGAAACCTAATATTGTTTCTTATTATTTGTAAGAAAATCATCACTTGCTCAAGACACTCAAATTTAAAGTTGGTTATAAAAATTTGAGTGTTTTATAAGATATCACACAACTCGTGAAATAGTTTTTGTGTCATACGAAATTGTTCTAGGACAATGTCTATCACCTTGATTTAATAAGCTAAGTACATAAAATTTCATAAAAGATGCTATATCAATATATGAGGTTGTCTCACCATGCTATTCCCATTCTCACACTCATTAATAACTAAATCATTTACAACAATTACAATTGCAATAGCTCCCTTGCATATGGCACAAATAAATTAGTCATCTATATATATCGAGCATATTGATACAAGATCACAAAAATGTTATCAAAACTTGATCAAATTAGACCAACCCAATTATACTACACAATAAAGCATCAAAAAGAGTTTTGGTTCAATACTTCATGACAACAAAAAGAACATTAAAAGCATCACAAATCAAAAACAACAATGACTGCAATATGCAAGAATGGAGTATCACCAACAGGAAACAACAGTAATAGAACATCAACAACAAAAAAAAAAAATTAAATAATAGATCCCCAAGAAATAATAGGGAGCATGCAACAACATCAATGATAGATTATCAAACAATAATATCAAGTTTTGATGAAAGTGAAGAACAAAATGGATAATAGATCACCAAATGCATAAATTTAGCCCAAAAATACTTGACAAGTGATGAACAGAAAGAGAAAGAGTGTTCGACAAAGGGTCAAATGATGACAAAGGTGCAGGCGGACATGGCAAAGGCAATGGTGATGGAGGCTCAGGCGGATATCGAGAGAGGTAGAGCTCGACAGTGATGGCAACGCAAGTGAAGACGAAAAGAGATAAAGAAAAACAGACAACGACCAATATATACGACGATGTAGAGAGGTGGATTTATTCAGGGACAGACGAAGACAACAAGGCAGGTGGAATTAGATGGAAAGAGGTCGAGAAAGACGAAGATAGTGACCAGCATAGAGATGTGGATAAGAAGATCTAAATGGAGATGTAGCCTAACGGAGATGACGACACAGACACAAGTAGATGGGGTGCAATGGAGACGAAGAAAAGCTGATGGGCATAGGCAAAACTTGACGAATAGAGGCAGTGATATGCAAAAAGAGCTTGACGAACAAAAGTGGTGACACAGGAAGAGCTCGACGAATGGAGGCGAAAAAGGCTATTGAAACTCTAGAAATTGTAGGTGATGAAACTCTAGAAAATGATTTTCCAATTTCAACACGATAAGTCACTTTTAGAATTTTCTTTGTGTTTTAAAAATTTCATTGATCGAAAAGTGATTTCCTTTGTCTTTGTTATTTTTCTAGAGCTAAACTCAAGAAAATAAGGAAAGTGTTTTCGGAGAAAATGTTTTTAGCCAAACAAACGAAGCCTTGGAGTTTGTTTAGTTATAGAAATATTTTTTATTTTTTATTAAATAATTAAATTTTCCATTAAAAAATTAATAAACAACTGCCATTTTAATTTGTCAACTTTTTACCATGAATTAGAGAACTTCGTTTCAGTTTGATGTCTTTCAAAAACGAACCTTATGACTTTTTGAAAAATAAAAAAAATATGAGGACTTAAAAGGACACACTCTTGGCGGTTTGGATACCATTGAATAGAGCTACCAAATAAAATTAAATTTTATTAAAAAAAATAAATGTTCATGTATTTAGTTAAAAAAGTGACGTGCTGTGTGGGCTATTATTCCACGAGACGAGTGCGCGCGGCAAGTTTACCTAACTCCTATTGGGGGAAGATATATAATTTCAATTGATGTGACTTAAAACCAAGTTAAGTGAGAAATGAGTTGCCAAAGAAATTACAAAACAATCCTTAGAAATCTTTTTTCAAAATAAAACCGTAGAAGAATTATATATATATATATATATAATGTGAGACACAAGCTTGGTTTTTTACCATATATATTACCAACTGCAAATTTTTCATCTAGCTAGCAACTCGGAGAACTTAACTTCTTGGGTTGGGTCCATTATCAGCTTGGACCTGGCTCACAATAGGCCTCATCTGTAGTGCCCATTAACAAGCAAACAGTAAAGAGCCCACCCAACACTGGCTATTAAAATGCCATAAAAGAACATAACTGTTTGCTACTCCAAAAATACATATAATTAATTGAAGTATATATTATTATACGACATTAATTATTACTAGCTCACAACAAATTAAATTAATGCGCATATAAATTACTACTCGTGAATGCAAATGCATATGCATATATGCAAGCAATTATGTGTGTTATATATATAGAGATGAGTTTTGTTTAAAGGTTAAGAAACTAAAGTTGTCAGAAATTAATTAAGGTAACTTTGAAAGTATGCCCATAATTAATTTTATATATGGTAATTAGCAAGGTGGTGTTATATGTCATGTAATGTAAGTTTAATTTTTATAATTAATTAATTTGTAATTCACACATGCATGCCTAACATTTGATTAATTAAAATAGATTAGATAATTTTGATGATATTAGAATATTGTTGTCTGTTTATTTATTTATTTGTTTCCTTTACATTCATTATTATTGCTGTAATTTGTCTGTAAATTATTTGTGAACATATATAATTTTCAATTTAGAGATAACTTGGACCTATATCTATATATAGCCTTAATTAACCCTACAACCATAATTAACTATTTGGGGGGGGGGGGGGGGACTATATATATATATATGGAGTTAAATGCCATATATAATGAGTATATAATAGATTATTGGGTGCCACCTTTTCAAAGATCAACCATACACACACACACACATAAAAGCACTTCTGATCATTATTAGCAAAAGGCATAAATAAAAGTAAATGAGTCTCTTTCTTAGCGCCTGTAAATATTCATGCATTTCATATATATACATGCATTCAGAACATAAGCATTAGGCGAATAAAACTTGAACAAATTAATTAAATGGTAAACACGAAAACCTGAACCTATTTATACAGGAGGACCGATCACACACATATATATATGTATGGCAGAATATGTAATTTGTGGTTAATTATGGTAGAGCAGCAGTACTCATGGCGCGAAATCTAAGGTGAGTTACGACGATGATGACGAGGAGAAAGATGCAGAAGACAGCTATGACTGTCAATGCCGTGATCTCTCCATATAACCCGTAGTGCCGGTCGTGGAACATTCCTACCTCGTCGGGCGGCCGGTAGTACTGAGGAGACATGGCTGGCGCCGGCGGAGAAGTTCCAAGTCCACGATAATGATGAGCAGCCGCCCACTCCATTAATTAATTAATTAATTAATTCTGGGGTTCGATCGATCTCTATATCTGATCTCTCTGCGTAACATCAATTGATTTATATACGAAACCAAAGCTTCCTCGACTCTCTTCCTTGTGAACGAAGCAACACGCAGACAGACTCGCTGGCTATATATGATTTCTGCCGTTACCTACCTAATGGAAATGCGGATCTAAGGGTAACTTCATGTTGAAAATCTGGGGTGTGATCGATCGATGTGTGAATAAACGCTTAATTCTACGTACGTACGTGTTGATCTAAAATGATCTGAATCTGATGTTAAAGACAAAATAGGCATGTCCATGGCAAGCACCATAGGAAGAAAGCAAGATATGAACGCATGAGAGACAACACAAACCATATATATATATATATATATATGTGTGAATCGGAACTGTCATCAACAGTATATATTTTGGAAGGACCCATTTCTTCACCGCGTGATTCAGTTGGAGCAACCCGTAAACGTAAACTACCAGAAAGTGACAAAATGGAAAGAAAGAAAGAAAGAAGTAATTATGAATCTTCAGGTGACGTGTGTAATCTGACTTGTGAGTTCTTCAATTTGAATAACCGCCATGGAAGAAGAAAGCGGGGGAGTTGCAAGTATAGTACTTTAATATTAGTATTATTATTATTTTAAAATAACTTATAATTAGAAAAAAAAAATATTTTATGGCCAATATCACCCTATTTTTGAACGTTAATGCTATTGGATAACAAAAATCCGCATGGATCCATTTAAACAAAGGGCCCATGTGGGCCTGGCCCATATAATAACGAAATGTTTTCCTTTTCACTATTGGGGATTCCAAAATAAACAACAAAAAATATTTTCCGTTGCCGGGAATCGAACCCGGGTCTTTCGGGTGAGAGCCGAATATCCTAACCAACTAGACTACAACGGAGCACTGATGTCATTCTCACATTATTAAAATAAAATGTAAACTATGATGTTCACTAATCTATATATATTATATAACAAAATAGCCGTCAAATCATTTTCCTGCCCATTTTCAGTTTCTATTTTGATATTTTATTATATTTTGTTTATTTTTTTTCTTACCCAAAATAAAATTTTTGTAGATCATTAATTAAGTCTAAATTTATAGAAAACATGTAATTCTTGGAATCTGTAGATAATTTTTTTTAGCAGTAAAGTGCTTGGAGAATGTGTAAACATGGTATATGAAGACACAAGAATTAATCTATATTATTAATTCTTAAATATTAACATAAAATATATATATATATTATAACAAAATAGTCGCCAAATCCTTTTCCCGCCCATTTTCAGTTTCTATTTTGATATTTTATTATGTTTTGTTTATTTTTTTTCTTACCCAAAATAGAATTTTTGTAGATCATTAATTAAGTCTAAATTTGTGGAAAACATGTAATTCTTGGAATCTGTAGATAATTTTTTTTTAGCTGTAAAGTGCTTGGAGAATGTGTAAGCATGGTATATAAAGAGACAAGAATTAATCTATATTATTAATTCTTAAATATTAACATAAAATTTTAATTAAAATAAATTACAGAAAAATAAAACTTTTTTAAATCAGGATAAATCTTGAGATATCAGGTAATAACATTGGATACCGATTGCCAAGTAATTTTTAAAAAAAATAATAATAATTTTTTATTTTATTTCCCATAATTTATCTCTCATTTTCTCTCAATAAAACCATCACTCAAAACTCTAAAATCCTTAATTAGTTTCAAAACCATGCAAAAAAAGTACAAATCTTATATATATTTATGTTATTACTTAATTTTGAAAAATAATTAATTGGTAGGTTATGTTAAATTAGTTATTTAGACAAAATTAGATTATTTTAAATAAGTCATTTAAGTTATTTTGACAAAATTAATATTTTGTATAGGCTATTTATATTTATCATATGTTGTTATATTTTTTTTGAAAAATTTATTATATTTTATATTTTTATTATTGACAGCAAAAATATGTGAAGTCATTATAGATAATTAATTTTGAAAATTTGATTATTATCATTTATATAATTAATTGATTATTTAAATTATCTTTATTTTTTTATATAGTTTAGTTAATTTAAATTTAATTTTTATAATTTAAATGTTATAATTTTGTTTTTAACTTTTTTTTTGTTGCTTTATTAAAATTTTGACTTATCTTCAATGTTATAATTGATTGATGGGAGAAATATGTAAAGTCATATATGGATAATCAATTTAAAAAATTTTATTATTGTTATTTATATAATTAATTGATTATTTATATTATCTTTATTTTATATATAGTTCAATTAATTTAAATTTATTTTTTATAATTTTAAATGTTATAATTTTATTTTTTAACTTTTTTTTTTTTTTTTGTTACTTTCTTAAAAATTTGACCTGTCTTGAATGTGGTAATTGATTGCAAGGAAAAATATGTGAAATCATGTATGGATAATCAATTTCAAAAATTTGATTATTATCATTTATATAATTAATTAATTATTTAAATTATATTTATTTTATATATTTTTTAATTAATTTAAATTTATTTTATTATAATTCAATATATAACTTAATAAATTATATCATTTATTTAATTAATTTAACCATATTTTCTTATTTTCAACCAATTAGTTTTAACCGTGTTTCTCGTTTGTCAATGTAAAGGAATTTTGTGTAACAGTTTAATTTTTTAGAAGTCGTCCCAGCTTTAAAATTTTCAATTAATAGTTATTTTTTAACTTTAAGTTTTCTAAGAGAAATATGTAAAATCATGTATGGATAATCAATTTCGAAAATTTGATTATTATTATTATTTATATAATTCATTGATTATTTAAATTATCTTTATTTTATATATAGTTTAATTAATTTAATTTATTTTTTATCATTTATATAATTTAATTTATTATTATCATTTATTTAATTAGTTTAACCAGGTTTTGGTTTTCAATCAATTAATTTTAATTGTGTTTCTTGTTTGCCAATGTGAATAAGTTTTGAGTAACAACTTAATTTTTTGAAAGTCATCATAACATTAAGTTTTTCAGTTAATTATTATTTTTTAATATTATTTTTTCGTTACTTTATTTAAATTTTAATCTATCTTAAATGTGGTAATTAATTGTCAGGGAAAATATGTGAAATCATGTATAGATAATCAATTTTAAAAATTTGATTATTATAATTTATATAATTAATTAATTTAAATTTATTTTTTAAATAAGTCTTTTAAGTTATTTTGACAAAATTAATATTTTATATAGGCTATTTATATTTATCATACGTTCTCATATTTCTTTTTGAAAAATTTATTATGTTTTATATTTTTATTATCTGTAAGAAAAATATGTGAAGTTACATATGGATAATTAATTTTAAAAATTTGATTATTATTATTTATATAATTAATTGATTATTTAAATTATCTTTATTTTTTATATATATAGTTTAATTAATTTAAATTTATTTTTTATAATTTTAAATAAAAATATTTTGTATAGACTATTTATATTTATCATATGTTGTCATATTTTTTTTAAAAAATTTATTATGTTTTATATTTTTATTATTGGCAGGAGAAATATGTGAAGTGACATATGGATAATTAATTTTAAAATTTTGATTATTATCATTTATATAATTAATTGATTATTTAAATTATCTTTATTTTTTATATCTATAGTTTAATTAATTTAAATTTATTTTTTTATAATTTTAAATATTATAAATTTATATATAGCTTAAATATTATAATTTTATTTTTATTTTTATTTTTTTGCTTTCTTAAAAATTTGACCTGCCTTGAATATGGTGATTAATTGTAAGGAGGAACATGTAAAGTCATGTTAATGTGAACAAATTTTGTGTAACAATTTAATTTTTTAGAAGTGGTCCTAACGTTAAATTTTTCAGTTAATAGTTATTATTATTTTTTTTTTTGTTGCTTTCTAAAAATTTTGACTTATCTTGGATGTGGTAATTGATTGTCAGGAAGAAGATGTGAAATCATGTATAGATAATCAATTTTGAAAATTTGATTATTATAATTTATATATTTAATTGATTATTTAAATTATCTTTATTATATATATAATTTAAATTTATTTTTTTATTTTAAATGTTATAATTTTATATATAACTTAAATGTTATAATTTTATTTTTTATCTTTTTTTTTTGTTGATTTTTAAAAAATTTGACATGTTTTGAATGTGATAATTGATTGTTAGGAGGAATATGTGAAGTCATGTATCAATAATCAATTTTGAAAATTTGATTATTATTATTTATATAATTAATTAATTATTTAAATTATCTTTTTTTATATGTAGTTTAATTAATTTAAATTTATTTTTTATAATTTTAAATGTTATAATTTTATATGTAACTAAATGTTATAATTTTATTTTTTAACATTTTTTTTTGTTTCTTTCTTAAAAATTTGACCTATTTTGAATGTGGTAATTGATTGACAGGAGGAATATGTGAAGTCATAAATGGATAATTAACTTTGAAAATTTGATTATTATTATTTATATAATTAATTGATTATTTAAATTATCTTTATTTTATATATAGCTTAATTAATTTAAATTTATTTTTTATAATTTTAAATGTTATAATTTTATATATAGCTTAAATGTTATAATTTTATTTTTTAACTTTATTTACAAACATAGTGAAGTTTTTAGTGTGATAAAGTTAGTAATTAACCCTAATTTGATCTCTAAGTGCATGTGTATACTAGAAGCAAATCAAGTTAGTATAGTATTTAAGATTTTAAAGTTTGCAATGTGTTAAGAATGACTATGTGCTAAAACATGTTCTAACATATCATACCCACATTTATCAACAGCAAGAGTCTGCTCTTTATTGAAAAATTGAAAAGACCGAAATTGTGGAAGAAAATGTACTTCATCAATTTTCATAATTTAATATTTATATTTGTAAAATAAGTTTGGGGGTTCCTAATATGTATGACATAAGTATTAATTAATGACATTATATTCTATATTTCTTCATCTAATGATGAAGTTACTACGTCGCCAAAGTCGGGTTGTGAGTTATACATACATTGAAAAACTATGAAAGGTGTTTTGCCAAAAGGGTTCTCCTTGACGATTTGTTGACTAATACAACTAAAAAGATTCAATCAATGATCAAGAAGGAGGATAACTGAAAAAAGTTTACATAATTGGTTTTGGATTAAAATATATTTTTTTGGTTATTACCTATTCCTATAAAACTTTTCAGGTTGTTTTGTTAATTGCTACTAAATTTTATTTGTTGGATTTTGTTATAATTTCTTATGCAAGGTAAACTTGGTTTGCTAATTTTTTATTTTTATATTTTTTGTTGTTGCTGGATTTATATTTAGGCAATTTGTTTGATTTACATGTTTTTTGTTTTCTTTTATTATGTAATTTTTTTCTTTTTTTTTTCAACTGATTCACACTTATGTATTTGCTCATTTTTTATGTTCTTTTCTATTTATTTGTATATTTTTTTTAGTCCACTAATTTATAGTGGGTGTTTAACGTTTCTACATTCTTACCTGCATTCTTTTTTTTTTTTCACTACATAAATTATTTTTTCGAGCATATTGCACAAGAATTTATAATAATTAAGTTATAATTTAATAACATACACAATATTGAAATTATAACGAACGAAAACATCTTCAATCAAATAATTAATAAAATAAATCGAGAAATCACCATTTATACTAGTAATCAACTCTCTTGCTACTGAGAGTTCAGAATAAAACATGCCACATTTTTAGTATTTCGTGCATTAAAGTGAAAATAATGTGTTAAAAATAGTAGACGTTAATCTTACTCTAACAAGTCGTGAATACTATAGACGTTGGATATAATTTTTTGTTAAAGACACACATATGTGTTAGTAGAAAGACTATAATAAAAGCATAAAAAATGTCAAAAAATAAAAAAAGATCAAACAAAAAGGGGCATACATATTTAATAATAATTGAATAACTAATTTTGTTGTATGTTTGTTCATTTCTCATGATTGCAATATGATTATTTTGTTTATTTTATACTTCTTTATTATGATGTTAATTTGTTATAACTACTGAATTATGTAATTTTTATTTTAAAGATTATTTTTTTCTTACAATATCCGTGCATCGCACGGGTGATGCACTAGTACAGTTTAAAGTGGATAAGTTACGCAAATCATATTGTTTTCTTTCCAAATCCTTCCACCAATACCATTATTCATTCATAACAACAAAATTCCAATTTTCCAAATGTTGTTACATATATTCATGAATAAGTGTTTTTCTTATTAGTTAACAGTATTTCTGTAATAAAAAATTACAGAAAATTACGACATCAATTAATATAATTATATTTATTCTCTCAATATGAGAACACACCCCCACCAAACCCAAAACGATTAGAGGTAGTGTTCAATCTATCAAAGAGTTCCCAGTCCCGATTGATTTGTCTGGTTTTTGGGGGCACTGAGGCCCCCTACTCCACAATCAAATGTTTCCCACTTTGCACTCCCTGAAACAGCGCTAGAAGGATTGGAATTCGCCGCCTTTAGTCCATGAGACTCCGACCTCGTTGAACCTGACTAGAGCATCAAATGCATTAAGTTTCCATGTTGAGGTTTATTTCAAAACAATGAACATCTATGAGGTGAAATATGATGCTTCGTACGTATATGTATACTTTAATCACATCGGTCACATGAATGCAATGAGGTGAAATATGAAACAATGCATTAAGTTTCCATTACATGGCTGTTCTCTTACACAGGCATTTCACATATGGAAATTAATTAAAGCATTTTGGAATGATGTACAAAGTTATCAGCCACATTAATAGGAATGATGGAAGAAACAGCGACAGAAAACCTGAACTAAAAATGGCTGTTGCCTATACAAGAGATCAAGATATAAGCCCATACAGAAGATGAATGCAATTAGAGTTGAATTTAACAGAATATACCTAAGAGATAAGCCCAACTCAAATTTTGTCGGGATTCTTCTATTCTTGAGAGGAGACATATAAATTAACAAGAGCTACTAACCTCGACCTGCCTCTGCACTTTGGCTTCCCCGTCAGCCTCAATGGCATCTAATTTAAGCAACTCCGTCAAGACGACAAAGTCCTTGTCCGCGACAGAAGTACCATTTTTAACGCTTGTCTCCAGGGAAATAGCCTAAGCCACAACAATAGAAAGCCATTAGGTTCGCCTTGGCACGGTTTACTGTGATTCGTGTATAAGTTTGTTCATTAAAGTGGTCCTGACCTGGTCAGGGAGCTTATCCGCGTCTGCTCGGACTTTGGCTACAGCCTGGTAGGCGTTTAGTATACATTGATTTCTCTTCTTCTCCTTGAGCTTCCTCTCTTTGCTAGCTGGATCTTCCAGTAGTATCACCTTTGACATGTCTACTACACCCACCATGTGCAAATATTCTTCGTCGTTCTTTTCTTTCCCTCTGAACAATAGCCTCTGCTCCTTGGGCTCCAGGCCAGTTTCATTGGCAAGAACCCTTTTTAAATCCCCTTTTTTGAGCACCAATTCCATGAGATATATATATATCAGATTACATTGACATAAAACTCGGTACTAAATAATGAAATCACACTAAAAACAAAAGAACCCTCCAAAAGTGGGGCAATTGATTCCATAATTGACTTAGAAACCATTTCAAAATTAAGCCAAGTGACTCAAACATTTTCAATGCGTCCTCCTTGCTTTGTATTGATCATGTTCTTCTAGCGTTGAATTCACTCATATAACCCTGCTGTTAAGAAATGGAGTTTTTTCAAGGTTTCTCAATTTGACTTTAGCAAGAGGCTTCTATCATCACATCCATGAAACTTCATCGCTCCGTCAAATTGGCAATTAATGCTAGGTCTCACCAAGATCAATCATTCATCCACTTAATTTATCATATGCACAATTCGAGTATCAGAGAAAAAGAAACAATAGACACGTAGCCTGGTTTTAATCCGCCCGAATTGTAGTACTGGAACTACACAAAATATCTGTGATACAAAGTCAATGAAGAAAGGAAGAGAAACTCAAATGGAAGGACATACCAAAAGTGGACTGAGCAGGCAAGGAGATATCACGGTGAGAGGAGCCATGAGAGACCTTGATCCTGATCGTCGGACCTCCGCCGGCGCTGGAATTCTCGTCAACGGTTCTCTTCTGAACAAGCATGCCTCCGGGCCTGAGCTCCCAGTCAATGGCGACCCCCTTGTAATTGGACTCGACACCATCCCGGCCACGGCTGCCTTTCTCTGTAGACGATCTTTTCATGGTCACCAAATCAACTGATAGTCAATCCAGTAAAAGGCAAAGAAAGAAAGAAATTAAAAATAGATGGAAAGAGATGAGAGGGGTTTGAATTGATCAGTGAGGAGTGGTTAAACTTAAAAGGTAAAAAATGATAATTAAAAGCATACAGAGGCCGGGAAAGGAGCTTTGGAACACACACTGATGAAGACAGACAGTGGGACAGGACAGCAACTTTTCAACTCACGACTCCTCCGACGAGTTCTTCTTCTTCCTAAGCTGGTGCTGGAGCGGGTGGTGGTTGGATGGTCGGTTGCCGCTCGATGGTCCAGGTATGATGGAAGTAGACTGGACTAATTAGAAGCAGGATAGGAGCGAAGTTGGAGTTGTGTGGGCAAGCCCATATAATGGACTCTATATGGGCTTCAGCCAACCGTCTGAAAGTCCATTGGTCTGAGGTATTATGAAATTTATTATTATATAAAGCCCAATATTATTATGAGGCGTCCATTTAACCACATTTCCCTTTTCCAAACCATTTATTGTCCAGTTCTTTATTATCTAAGTTCCCAAACCATATGATGATGCAGGCTAATTGCTACCGTAGCAGCCAAACAGAAGTAGAGTGGACTCTTGTAATTGTTTTGCTAATGATTGACTTGCTTGTACTTAATTATAAACAAAATGTTGGCTCCAGATCTTGAATTAAAGATTGTACGTACAGTCTTAAATATATATATATATATAAGGGGATGAAAATCAATATATGATCAGTTTTGAGTGCCTAGAGGCTTATTAGCCGCCTATGATTGTAAAGATATTTAATTATCATCGACCATCATCAATTTAATTAATAATTGAATGTTATATATATATATATATATTTTAGTATTACCATGCATGATATTGTCAAGAATCATAATCTTGTATCCAAAAAGCTATCACTAGCTACCTCCCTCATATTTATAATTTGTACACAACACTCCCTCCCTTGTATTAGTTTATACTACTACGTACACGTACAGTGTATCTTTTAATTTTGTACTGAATTTTAGTTTGAACATGTAAATAATGTTGTAATATAGTATTTTAAATATGAATAATATATAATTGAAGAATTTAGTAGTTTCTTGTTATGGGTATTTCTCGCTTCACTCTGTGTGAGCTGGACTTAACATGATGATTCGGTCCAAACGTCCGAGACCCAATAGATTGAACTGAGCTCGTTAAAGCGAGCTCGGATAGTGCTGAAGCTCGGGGTCAAATATCGAGGGCAAGTGAGCTCCCGGTAGCACCTCTAACTTTTTGGCATATTCAAACGGCCCCCAGCTACACTCTGCGCGAGTTCCCAGCGACCTTCATAACTCGTCGGCTTAGCTCGTAAGCTTGCATCACAGAAGAGGCGAGTGTTGCGGCATACTGACAAGCCAAGGGCCGCCCTGACTGGGCCCTTTAGGCCCATTCTCTCAGCCCATCTCACTGGCCCATGCCAGTCCCATCCTGACCTTCTGGCAACAACATCATTACAACCGCAACTGGATTTCCAAACATCCTCATCAGATCACATCCGCATTAATGGAAGATCCCATCCGCATTAATGGGAGATCCCATCCTTATTAATGAGGGTCTCGTCGACACCTCGCTGGGGCAGGGACACCCCCGCCAGCTATTCCATCCCATCACCTCTACACGTACGGAGAAGACAAGAAAGCTTTTTGCTGATATATATATCAACCAGCCCTCTTAAGGGTCACGGTACGCACTCTTTACAAGAAAAAACATAAAAACACCCAACATATTTGCTTACTCGCTCATTAACTGAAGCGTCGGAGTACCTTGCAGGGACGGGTGGTCGGCTCGGCAAACCAGACCGGATACCTCATTGTACACCTCTTGGATCTACCATACAAGTGCGGGTTAACAAATCTCCGTCGACCGATTCAGAACGTCGACATTTTGGCGTTAGAAGGAGGGCCGCTCTGGTAAAAACATCAATGACGAGGACTAGAAACACGAGAGGTTCCGAGGCAACAACCAATCGACCTGCAAATCACGTCAACCGTATGCTGAAGATTTTGCAAGCTGGGGGAGTTATGGCATCTGCCTCCATGCCTCCTCCGGCCGAAGCTACTCTTGGAATCCCTTCGCGGTGCCCTTACCCGCCCGTGACTCCAACCGCCGATGTAGAAGTAACACAGATATGGCAGCAACGTCAGAAAACACTGGAGAACACTGTCATGCAGCTCACCAATGCAGTAAAGGTGTTAGCCCAGACACAAGCCCAGGCAGCACAGGCGCACTCAACCTCCAGGTGGCGGACCCCCTCCAGAAGAAAGAGAAGGTAGGAGGGACACGAGGCGAGCTGGCTCGGTCCGTTCCTCCAACCTACATTCTCGAAGGGCGGAACAGTGGCGATGCTACGACAGGGAGCCTGGGGCACACCTCGCCAAACAAATGACGGGTACCAGCCCTAGTAGAAATCGCCACGAATATGCCCATGAAAGGGATCGCCGACTTGGGAATCCACGACATGGGAATTCCTTGGCAGGGATCAGCAGTGGCCATGGCACCCACCGCAGCTCCCTTGACCGTGAGAATAGGGGGCGGCCTCCCCCGCGAGATCGCCATTGCTCAGGACCAGTTTTCGCACGAGAAGAACAACCCCCCACCGGACGGTCGGCGAATCAGGACCCCATAATGGGGGAACTAATGTTGAGAATCCAGCAGCTGGAGGAACTAATTGTCTACCTAGGGGTGTCTGAGTACGCAGTAAGCGCCGCCCTGATTTGAGATGAAGACCGGGTTCAATACCCGGTATACTATGTAAGCCACAGGCTACTCAACGCCGAAACAAGATACTTCTCCATGAAAAAGCTCGTTTTTTCCCTAGTGGTCGCATCCCGAAAGCTACACCCCTATTTTCAAGCCCATCAGATCAGCGTGTTGACCAAACATCCCCTGAAGCAAATTTTACAGAAGCCTGATTCATCCGGCCGCCTTCTCAAATGGGCGATCGAGCTCGCCCAATTCAACATAAAATACAAGCCAATGACAGCCATAAAGGGTTAGTTACTGCCAGAGTTCGTTGCTAAATTTATGGGGCTGGCAGAAGAACCAGCCCCCCCAACCTCGCCATTCTGAGAATTATTTGTTGATGGCTCTTCCAGCGAGCATGGGTTGGGAGCTGGCGTACTCCTGGTGAGCCCGGAAGGACACAAAATCCCCTACGCATTGAGGTTCGGGTTTAGAGCAACCAACAATGAAGCCGAATACAAAGCACTACTAGCCGGTCTCCGCCTAGCAAAAGAAGTCAAGGCAAAGCGGCTAAAGATTTTCAGCGACTCCCAGCTCGTGGTCTGCCAAGTGCAATGGGAATATCAGGCAAAGGGCCCAAAGATGGTAGCGTACCTCCAGAAAGTTCAGGAATTGTTACACTTTTTCGACGAGTACGAAGTGAATCAAGTCCCGCGCAGCCAGAACTCTCATGCCGATGCCTTAGCTCGTTTGGCTTCAGTTGGAGAAACTGACTCATTGGGAACCATCCCCATAGAGTTCCTAGCAACACTGAGCGCAGAGAAAAGAACTAAGACATTGACAGTCAAGCTAAGGCCAGATTCATGGATGAAACCGATCGTGGACTATTTGCAAAGGGCACAGTTGCCAAATAACAAACTCGAGGCTCGACGCCTTAGAGCCCGGGCGGCCAAATATTGTATCTACGACGACATGTTGTACAAACGAGGGTTCTTAGTCCCGTTACTCAGATGCATCGATGAGCCTGATTGCCAAGTGATTCCCAATGAAATCCATGCCGGCCACTACGGCAATCATGCTAGGGGGATATCCCTGGCCCAGAAGGCATTCCGCTAAGGCTTTTACTGGCCTACCATGAAGCAAGACGCTACGGACCTAGCAAGGAGGTGCGATGCATGCCAAACGTTTGCAAGAGTGCCACGAGCTCGCCCCGCCTATCTTCAGCAAATGAGCAGCCCATGGCCTTTCGTCGTGTGGGGCATCGACCTGATCGGGCCGCTTCCAACAACTCGCGGCGGGTGTAAGCATGCTATCGTAGTTGTAGATTACTTCACCAAGTGGACGGAGGCAAAGGAGCTCGCACATATATCCACCACAAAGGTAGAAAACTTTGTGTGGAACAACATCATCTGCAGGTTCGGCGTCCCTCAACAAATAGTCACCGACAATGGGACTCAATTTACCAGCGAGCAGTTCGTACAATTTTATGAGTCACTGGAGATCAGAAAAAGTTTCACAGCCGTGGACCACCCACAAACCAACGGTCAAGTCGAAGCCGTGAACAAGATCATCAAACAAATATTAAAGACCAGGTTGGAATCAAGAAAGGGAGCGTGGGTGGATGAACTACAAACCGTGCTCTGGGCTTACTGAACCACAGCTCGCACAACCACAGGAGAAACCCTATTTTCTATGGTATATGGATTCGAGGCGATGATCCCAGCGAAAAATAAAGTAACAAGCCAGCGAAGAGACACTTTCGACCAAGAGCATAATGACCAATTACCGGCCTCAAGTCTCGACCTGCTTGAGGAAACAAGGGAGATAGCTTGCCTAAGAATGACAACTTACCAACAGCACGTGGCAAGATACTATAATCGAAAGGTCTGAGTCCGATGTTACAAAGTCAACAACCTCGTGCTACGCCTTGTCCTTCCCGGAGCTTAGAAGAGCAGTGAAGGGACATTGGGCCTAAGCTGGGAAGGCCCCTATACTGTGAAGGAAAATCTTGGCAACAGAGCGTATCACTTGGCCAATATGGACGGAGCAATTCTCTCGCAAGCTTGGAACGCGGAGCATCGGAGACCATACTTCCGATAGGCAAACATTTTCTCCCTCTCTTACATTCTTAATTGTGAACTTTGTTGACATTTATTTCGCTAAATCGAGCAACAAAATTTTGTTTACACCATATTAACGTGTTCTTTATCTCTGATAAATCTTTCTACACCCATGCTTTGGTTGTTAAAAATACGAACCAGAAAATAACTTGAGGGATAGAAGACTACGGTTTGCGAGGTGGGGCCCATTCAACTTGGACAACGTGCCATGGTTTGTGGCTTATCTGAGCATTCATCTTAGTCTTCACCCTAGGTCATGGTTGACAAAGCGAAGCCCATTCATCTTGGCTGCAATGTCATGGTTTGGCGCTAAAACGAGTCACCACCCTTTAAAAACAGTCATGGTTTACTGGCCGGGGTCCTGTTATCTTGACAAAACGCATGAACGGCGACCTGCCTCACTGATCATCTTGATCTCACCAAAGCCCTCAAAAGTCATGGTACGTTAGCTGGGGGCAAACCATAACCCACCTGGGCATATAACTTGATGGCAAAATTTGAATTAATTTAACAACTATCATGCTACGACATGTTAGTTTGGATTTGATCCCGTAATCCAGGATCTATTGAGCATGGGGTCCGAGCTAGCGCTATCTTATTCGATGTGTCATTTAAAGCCGTTTGTTTTCAAATTTCCTTGTTTACAAGTTAAAGACACGCTCGAGTTAACTGAATTTAAGCTCGTTTATATGCTGTGTTTTCAAAGATCGCAGTAAATGACAAGGAAGTAGAAAGCTGATTAAACGAAGGAAATGTATTGTTTCCAAAATTCAAAATACAAAAATATATATATAATAAAAAATAATAATAATAATAGTCTAATGGCCTAGAGGATCTCGGCTTGGAGTCGCCACGCCTTGGGAAGTAAGGTTGGTGGTGTCCTTAGCAGAAAGATCGACCACGACCTGATCGGGTTTGGACGTAGGGGCATCGACTTGGGAACTCGCAGCATCGGCGACGTATTTCTTCACCGCCTCCACCGCTTCCTCCCCAAAGAATGAGAAATTGAGATCTGGGTGCGCTTTCCACAAAGTAAAAAGAAACGCACCACAGACGTTGGACTCGACCTTCTCGCGCTCCCTTGCAACCCGGAGCTCGATATCGACCTTCAGCTGCTCGATCTCTTGTCAGGACCGCTCTAGTTCGCCTCGCATTGCAGCTAAGTCTGCTTCGGCCTTATTCAGCTTCGAGGTGGCTTGGGAACAAGCCAAGTCAAGCACTTGTTTCTCACGATACAGCTCGTCTTCGGCCTCTTTCTTGGCCCTCTCAGCCTCCCTTACTCGGTCCTATAGGCCTTCGGCCTAACCTCGATATCTGCGTGATTCACCGGTGACGAAGGCCAGGCTGTCCTCCAACTTCTTTTTATCCCTTTAAAGCCCCTCGGTAGCAGCCTCAAGCTTATCTGCTTCTTTCTTGGCACGAGCTCTTTCTTCCTTCAACTTAAAGACGCCCAAAGAAGCCTACAAAATTGGAGAAGTCAGCACACTCAAAAACAAAAAAAGATTAAGGTAAAATAAAGAAGTACAAGGACAAGAAAAGGAACCTCACCAGGAGACTGTGACGAGCGACGTAATCCTCAAGCGCTTTGCCCAATACTTCCTTCCTGTTCAGGCTCTTGGCATAATTACCAAGGATCTGGTTCATGCTGTCAAGAAGAGGGGCTAAATACGTCCCACCGGCCATGACGTCAGACGCGTCCGGCCCTGCGGAGACGCTCGTTTTCTTCCTCTTGTCCGCATAGGCCCGCTGATCGAGCTGCGAGGTTGGAGGAATCTTCCTTTTGCTCCCAGAAACTTCCTCGCAAGCCACAGATTTCCTGCGACTCGCAACGATCTCGGCTGCCCCAGGCTGTGAAGAGGTCCCGGCAAGAATGGACCTTGAGGTAACCCCGGCCACTGGCGCAGGTTCAGCACCCGAAAGACAGAGGGGGTCGTGCCTCGAATTGGCCACTTCAATGCGAGCTCCAAGCCCTTGGGCCTTCGCAAGGGAAGAAGATGCACGGACAGCCTTGGGGACGCTGGAGAGCGCAGAAGAGCCGGGTCATTCGAGCTGGAGCCTCATCGCCTCAGATAGTGTCGGTAGCGTTGCAATGGTAACCTCACTGCAAGCTCTACTCTCCCTAACTAGACTCCTGTCGAAGTCAACTTCGTCAAAAACTGACCTTATCTCCCTTTGTCCACGAATTCCGATGTCGCCTTTTTCTGACTTCCTTGATACCAAAATGAGGGGCAAGCCGATAATCGCAAAGAATGGACTCACAGAACTTGCAGTCGTCTTCGTCAGTCTTTAAGTCTGAAGCCGCTTAAAGACCTTGCGCTTCGGAAATGGTTAGTTCAAGCTGCCCCCCGATGACATCTGTAAAACCAGAAAGACATATGAAGAAAAGATAGGCATAGTCGAATTGATGACTACATGTACACAAAAAAAAAAAAAAAAAAAAGAGAATGGGGGAGTGGGAAATTACTACTCACTCGGCACAAGAACGAAACTGAAGTTGTTAAGGTCTTTGAGAGAGGAATAAGATAGGTAAAACCATTGGGACTTGTAGTCTCCAACGTTAGACCTGCCCTTGGCCCTTCCCTAAGGCAAGACTCTCTTGCATTCTGAGGAGTGAGCTGCCATGTAATACAGCCTGTCCTTGGTACCCTTGAAAGAATAAAGGTACCTAAGTACTCTAGGAGTTGGAAGAGGAAGTTTGTTCCTTTTGAAAAGAAGGGCGAGAGAGGTTATTTGGGCGTACGAATTAGGCGTCAACTGGAAATGAGCGAGCTTAAGGTCATTCAAAATATCTATGAGGTAAGTGACTGCACTCTCACCCTACAATTAAAACATAATAAGAACAAATCATAATAAAACTTTTATATTTTTTTTATTTTAGTGAGAGGTTTATACTCGCCAGTGTACGAGTGCAGTCGTAATCCAAATTTAAATTTATATTTTCTAGATGAATCCAGGTCGTCCACTGAGAGATTTATTTATGGAAAAAGAAAAAGAATGTCACACACACGCACACCCATTTGGACAAATTGGCAAAAAGGTTTTTTTATGAGTTTTTTTTAGACAACAGATACTAGAAAATAAGGTAAGGCAGAAATTGAAATAAACATTAAACGTAAAAATATGAATTTGGATAGTGCTTGAGTTAAGACAATTTCAGTACCAACCCGATGATTCCCAAATTTTAGCATAAAAGATTAGCAACATTAATTTAATTTCAGATATGAGGGTTTGTTGTTAAATGCAATTAGAGATGATGATAGTTCTAGGTTAAGCAATCCCCATACATGATATGCGGGATTCTAATTTAAGCAACCACCATAAATTCAATTGCAATTAATACACAAAACAACTAAATTAATCATCTGAGTTTGGGTATGATAGCGTTTCCAGTTCTAGTAACTCTCATACATGGCATGAAAGCTCTAAGTTAGGCTTACGCTCCAATCCAAACCTAGTGATTTTTCAATAATTAATACACACTCATACTGAAATTTAAATTAATGTTACTTATTTAAAGCGCAGCTTTCTTTGGGAATCATTGGCGTTGGACACTGTCCTTGCCTTAACCCAAGATTAGATTTAGCTACTCATTTTTATTTGAAAGTTAATTGACAGGAATTTAAATGACGTAATTTAAATAACAGAATTTAAATGGCAGGAATTAAAATAGTAAAAACTAACCGACCATTTAGGCGGTGGATAATTAAAAGACAAGAATTAAAATTACAGAAATTTAAAGACATAAACTAACCGACCATTTAGGCGGTGAATAATTAAAAGACAAGAATTAAAATTGCAGGAATTTAAAGGCATAAATTAACCGGCCATTTAGGCGGTGAATAATTAAAAGACAATAAATGACATAAGAATTTAAAAGAAGAAAAAAAAAAGTAAGATTATAAGAGAAAGTACTAAAGAAAATGAGAAAGAACAAGAACAATTCTCAAAAAGAGAATTATAAGGAAACAACTAAACTTTTATTCAAGAATAATAATCACACTTACAAATGCAATCAAGTGATCTATTTATAGGCCACAAGATGCAATACAAACCACACAATTTCAATTATTCAACTAGACATAATTATATCTAATGGGCACTCACACACTTAAAGTTAAATGGATTTTAGCTATAATACACACTTAATATTAAATAGATTTTAGCTAAAATACATACCTAATAAAGCACTCATAAAGTTAAATGGATTTTAGCTATAATATCCACCTAATAATTAAATGAATTTTAGCTAAAAAACACACCTAATAAAGCTCTCACATAAAAAATAAAAATAGATTTCTATAAATTGGTTTTTAATCTTCATTAGGATTAAAAATAATCCTTGGGCCTTCTCCAAATAATATCTTCCATGGGTTGCTCAAATTGGGCCTTAATTCTTCATGGGCTTGAATTCTTCATGAACTTTAATTTTTCATGGGCTTGATTTCTTCATGGACTTGAATTCTTCATAGACTTTAAGTCTTCATGGATTTGAATTCTTCATGCCTAAAAAAAATAATAATTTAATGTTATTAATAAATTATATATTATATATTGTATTACACATAGCACATATATATATATTAGATTATATTATATATATATATATTACATGCATGCATATAATGATGTATATGTATTATATATAATTTTATATATTATTATTATTATTATTAAATTTTACTTTAAAATTTCATTTCATTCATTTTTCAATTTAAACTTGTATATAACCATAAAATATATATTAATATCTAATTTAAACCATTTTTAAGATCAAAAGAAGGGTATAATTATAACAAAATTTTTATAAAATTAACCACTAATCAGTAAGGCTAGAGTGGACACCTAAAACCGAACTCTAAGTGTTGGGGGCTAATGGCAACAAACCCCATGGGGGGAAAGCTGTGTGGTCACCAGGGGAAGGGACCATCAAACGAGTCCCACAAGGGAGGCGGTATGTGGCGGCGTGCAACGTCAGCTCGCCTATCGTCAGCCTCGAGGGATACCGCTTAAAGATCTCACGAGCCGCATGCTCCTCGGCAAATCGCTAGGTTAAAACAGGGGCAGTACGCTGAAGAGCTCTCTCAGCGACCTCTGAACGAGATGAAGCCATGTCTTGAACAGTCCACAGAAGCATCATTCTTCTTTGCCCCAAAGAGCTGGAGGTGTCATCGCTTTCTACCCTGTAGTTGCGACACTTCTGACCTGATGTCGACATCTAAAAAAGAAGAAAAGAATCAGAGCGTCGAATCAAAGCTCCTAGAGACGCCTTCGACATGTCAGGTCGCACGCTTCGCAATAAGGCATGACTCAAAAGAAAAAGGGGGGCTAGAATTTCTAAGTTTACCGAAACTCCTGAGATAGGCGGAGCCTACTTCCATAATCCACCCCGCCATTGCCAAGAGACAAGGTACAGGGGCGAAAATAATAAGAAGGATAGAAGCAGAGCCGAAGCACACTGAAGAGATACGAGGAACTCACTGTTCTTAAGTGGATTGCTGCAAAGATCGCGAACAGGAACGAGTTGAGAAGTTGGAGCGGAGAGGCTTTGGGACCGATGGCGATGGAGTCTAGAAATCGAAAGAAAGCAAGTTGCAAGAACTAGGGAAATCTTTGAAATGAGACGGTAAATGGGGAGCCAAATGACCCCATTTTCCCTTTTATAACTCAAGACACCTGCTGTTGGATGAAGAGACTGACGAGTTTCCCCAGATCCAATGGCGGTGCGTGAAAGCGTAGGGAATACAGACATGATGATTAACAGTTATGGGAAATGTGCACATTAAATGCGTCGCAGACAAGATGTGCAGCGTGAAATAATGTGATTTGAAACGATTGGGCATGAAGCTAAAACGACGTATTGAAGACCAAAGCAGCCAGGCATGTGTCAGCTCCTAGCCCGAAAGTCGCGCTGTGAGCTGGGGGGCTTAATGTTATGGGTATTTCTCGCTTCACTTTGTGTGGGCCGGACTTAACATGATGATTCGGCCCAAATGTCCAAGGCTCAATAGATCGAACTGAGCTCGTTAAAGCGAGCTCGGATAGTGCTGAAGCTCGGGGTTAAACATCGGGGGCAAGTGAGCTCCCGGTAGCACCTCTAACTCTTTGGCATATTCAAACGGCCCCCAGCTACACTCTGGGCGAGTTCCCAGCGACCTTCATAGCTCGTCGGCTTAGCTTGTAAGCTCGCATCACAGAAGAGACGCGTGTTGCGACATACCGGCAACCCAAGGGCTACCCTGATTGGGCTCTTTGGGCCAATTCTCTCGGCCCATCTCACCGACCCATGCCAGTCCCATCCTGGCCTTCTAGCAACAACATTATTACAGCCGCAAATGGATTTCCAAACATCCCCCTCAGATCCCATCCGCATTAATGGGAGATCTCATCCTCATTAATGAGGGTCTCGTCGACACCTTGCCGCGGTAGGGACACCCCCGCCGGCTATTCCATCCCATCACATCTACACATACGGAGCAGGCAAGAAAACTTTTTACTAATATATATATATATATATATATATTATAACCAGTTCTCTTAAGGGCCACGGTACGTACTCTTTACAAGAAAAAACTTAAAAACACCCAACATATTTGCTTACTCGCTCACTAACTGGAATGTCGTAGTTCCTTGCAAGGATGGGTGGTCGGCTCGGCAAACCAGACCGGATACCTCATTGTTCACCTCTCGGATCTACCATACAAGTGCAGGTTAACAAATCTCTATCGATCGATTTAGAATGTCGACATCTAAACTTAATTAAAGTGTCAGTATTTTTATTAATGTAATGAAATTTATTAAAACACAATTACATTTATTAAATTCTCAATAAAAAAATTGACAATTTACTAATTTTCTCAAACTTTAACCCTTTTTATTTAACTACTGCAACCCGTGGCCGAGCAGGCATCTACTTGTCCAAACTAGACCTACGGTTTCCAGCGGATTCCGTGAGAGACAGGTGACAGTGTAATCAGCCCTTGCCTGACTCCTGTTCCTTGGGGGGGGGGGGGAGTGGGGCACACCCGATTCCTCCCGCTCCACAGAAACTACGTGGGGCCGACCGAAGCCGATGTGACATATTGTAAGTGGTGAATTGAAAGAGGAGAAAACGGGGAGAGAGAGAGGAGCCGACAACATAATGCAAAGCGAGGAAAAACTGGGAGCCGACAGATTGTACACTCCGTTCCAGCAGCAGCAGAGGCAGCGAGCATTTTCCTTTCCTTTCATTTGTTTTGTGGGGATTAAAAAAATCTCGAACCGTGAGAATAAGACCCCACATCTGTGGTGGGGCCCGCATGCCATACAGAATTTTCACACGTGTGAGCTGCGCGATTGGCTTGCCCACATGGGCTGCACGTGTCCTCCTTCCTCATAATGCCCGGACGGCGGGGGGTTGCTTTTTACAATTAACAACAATGAATAATTAAGTTGAGCCAGTAGTTGCCATTATATATATATATATATATATATATGGTGCATCGAAAGTGCCCAAGGCAGCAGAAGAGAAAAAAAAAAAAAAGATGAGAAAGAGACGTATAATAATCACATAAAAAGCTAATAATAAGAGTTCATTGTAATATATTAATATCCTCGATGATTTACAATTAACCAGGTGATTAAAGTTGAGACGAACCAAATCTCTCAATAGGCATCATATATAGATAGAATTAATATTGTTCTTCTAGCTAGCTATATATATATCTAGGAATTTTCATCATCCACATCCAAGGTTAATTACCAACCAGTTTTATAACTTGGGAAGGAACCCTTCATGTATCTATCTACCTGTACAGTAACTCAATCTAGAAGAGATTGGGATAGAGACAACCGATGGATGGATGCAACAGTACCATAAAATCTAAGGAGGTTGAACAAATAATTTAATGGATAAGACAGAACATTACAGGTGCTCAATCCATATAATATGTGCTAATTTTATTGATCCCACTGACTTAGCTGAAAGCGAGACATGGTCATAGTGGGTTTCGCCATTCACTTTCGAATCTAAGTGCTTAAGAAGATGGGAGGGGGGACCACCCTATATATATATTTATATATATGCAATAAAATAAAAAACTCCCCTACTTATTAATTAAACCCGTTAATTAATAATTAATTGAATCATTCATATCATATGGTTTAATTACGAATTTAAATTACATGAGAGATTGATTAAGTGCATGCATGAAGGAGTAAAAGGAAAAACAATTTCTCTTATCAGTTTTTCTTCTTCTTCTTTTTTTATGCGAAATTGGGAAAAGGGAACACACCTCTTAATTATAAAAATGTAGCTAGCTAGCTTGCTCAATCTACCAGGACCCTCAAACACACACTAAATGTAGTCATGCACTTGATAATTATTATTGTTGCAACACTAATTAAGTTACCAATATCATAAAGGGTATATTTATTTCTTGTTAATCATCAATTTTAATATAAAATTAGAGTCACCCATGACACATTTAAGATTAATTCTTTGAATTTACACCTATTTATACATATATACATATAAATAACAACATCACAAATGAGAATATACACATACATATCTATTGAATATACAAGCTGCAATATTAACAAAGAAACACAATTTTTTTTTAAAAGTACATTCATCCAATAAGATAACTTGATACAATTCTTTAATACTGTAGTAATATATTATATTTTAGAAAATTAATAAAATAAAATTGCATTCAAAAATCATTTTCCAAGTCCCATCAGGGTTGGCCAACAACAACTACTGATCACGTACGAACTTAGATGTACAATGGCGTAAGCATGAGGTTATATATCTTACCATGGGTGGGCCGATTAAGTTAAGCTTTGTGGAAAGCCTAAAGACAAAAAAAGGGGACACATTTTATCATTAATGACCTTTTGTCTACCATCATATTGTTTTCAGGCTTAGAATTGGATGTTGATCAACTCGTTACACACACGCCATATATATGTTTTATACATGTATGATATGTATATAAATCATAGGGCGCCAGCCACCATCCATCATCAATCTCATCAAGACCACAACCCGGCCGGCATTCATTCTCCTCTCTAGCCAACTAGGGTTTCACAGTTAAAGGCTTCTCTCCAGTTCTATGCTGCAGCAAATACATGTGTTAGAAAGAATGGCATTTAAGGGTTTGAAGATACGAAGCTATAAAGCGCAAATCGACAGAGACCGAGTGGAAGAGCTTGGAAGGCGATGCGAGGTAGGGCCGGCCGATCAACGTGTGTTCTTCGTGGATACAATGGGTGACCCCATTTGTAGAGTTCGCAACTGTCCACTGTACAAAATGCTGGTACTTCCACTTGTTTCACGCCCACCATTTAATCTCTCTTTTACTAGCTTCCTTTGCTGCTTTCTACTTAGATTTTGATGTCTTATCGGAAAAGATACATACATATATATATGTGTGTATATCGAAATTAACTTGCTTTCTTAGGTGGCTGAGCTCCACAACGAGATTGTTGGTGTCATTCAAGGCACTATAAAGGTGGTCACGCTTCATCACCGGCCATCCAAGGACGGCGCCAAAGTGGGTTATATCCTTGGCCTAAGAGTCTCCCATTTTCACCGCCAAAAAGGGATTGGTTCGAGCCTGGTTCAGCGTTTACAGGAATGGTTCGTCGCCAACCAAGTTGATTACGCTTACATGGCCACCGAGAAAGACAATCTGGCCTCGGTTAACCTCTTCGTGAACAAGCTCGGATTCGTCAAGTTCAGAACTCCGTCAATTCTGGTCCAGCCGGTTAAAACCCACTCCGTTTATAATCTGTCGCCAAGCGTTGAGATTGCTAAGCTCAAGATTGAACAAGCCGAGTTTCTGTACAAGAAGTTCATGGCTTCGGCCGAGTTCTTCCCTCATGATATAGACAAAATACTTTGCAACAAGCTCAGCCTGGGGACTTGGGTCGCCTACCCTAAAGGCGAGTTTTATATATTTGTAGTTAAATTATATATATATATATATTTAAAATAGTACCGATCGATAAATAAAAACCAACGGAGATCAAATTTTGTTATTGGCTCTGCAGGGCATGCAAAACTTTCGGAATTCGGGTTGAGAGGGAGAGTTCCTAGTAGCTGGGCCATGCTGAGCGTTTGGAACAGCGGCGGCCTGTTCAAGCTGAGGATGGAGAGAGGGACGTCGTCGTGCTTCCTATACGAAATGTATTCGAGAGCTATCCGCAGGCTATTGCCGTGCTTCAAAATCACAGAATTGCCCGACTTCTTCGATCCGTTTGGATTCTATTTCCTCTACGGAATTCTCCACGAGGGTCCATCGTCCGGCAAGCTGGTCCAAACACTGTGTAAATTTGTCCACAACATGGCCACCATGGCGGAAGGCTGCAAGGTTATAGTGACAGAAGTTGGTGGTGGCGACAGCCTGAAGGTTCACATCCCACATTGGAAGTTGCTGTCATGCCCGGAGGATCTGTGGTGCGTAAAGGCCTTGAAGAAAGAAGAGAGAAGCTCCATTGACGAATTGACAAAAACGCCACTAAAATCATCAGCTCTCTTTGTAGATCCAAGAGAGGTATAATCAATCAATTAGCCGTACAATTTCAGCCGAAATTGAAAACCCAACTCTGATCGATAGTACTGTTTAATATCTCCGTGTATTATCTATCTAGTATCTACTACACATCTCGCTGCCGGGGGCTTTGCTACGTTCCTCTCCTCTTGTTCTTTTCACATCTGTGACACGATGTATCTCGAAAGATTTCCCTAATTGGGTGCCTCCTTTCTGCCTGCCTGGCTTTGATGGTTAAGTCCATCCTTTTTGGTAGCTAGCTTTCGATTTGGACTAATCGAGCGGGGGGCAGTGGTCCAGCTTATTTGTCCCATCTACTTTAGGATAGCGAAATGAACTATACTTCGGCACGTTTGCCCATTGTCCCGTCGCTGTAAGCTCGACAAGCCAACGTGCGACCTTAACAGCTTATGGTCTCCATGAAGTGAAAGAACAATAACATAGCCAATAAGCAAAACAAACATCGAAATATTGTAAGCGGGTTTCTAATTATCTCTGGGTTATTTATTAATTAATAAATCAAACAATTAATCCCTCGCACCACACCTGCAGTGTCTCGTCGCATCGACCTCGATAACCGATATATATATATATGCAGACGTAAATATATATAAATTAAATGGCCATCAAATCCTAGATATATATATTCGTGTTCGTGTGCATGTGTTCGCCAATTAAATTTATATTAAGCAGATAGATAGATGATCATTCAATATATTGTAATTACCTTGAAACAAAATAAACGTATTTGCGCGATGTGGTTGGGTTGGGTGATGACCCCCCCCCCCCCCCCCCCCAAAAAAAAAAAAAAATCATGGAGCACGGTTTGGGAATTTATTCCATTATTCAGCTAATTAAAGAAGAATGCTATTTTTCTCGCAGATCGAGAGATATATACCACACGTACGTAATTAAATATAAAGTAAAGTACATATCTATATATGTAAATAATAAAAATTCACTCTCTCAGTGCACAAATGGCACGAACCGTGTGGTGACATATATTGCTTCTCCACATTATCCATCAATTATTATGTATGTATATGCGCCAGCCAACGAGGACCTGACCACCTGGTAACAAATTAATGCTAATGAAATGATGATTAGCATCATGAGAGTGACGACGAAAGTGAAGATAATTGGGAGTCAGTCTAATTAACAAAGAAAGCAAGCAAGCAAAGACGATATCGATATTTATTCTAAAGTGCACCGATTCTTAATTTGTGGAGAGCTTTAATTAATTGACTGATTTGATCATCTAATTAATTCGTCGGGGCCGGGGAAATAATTTTGGCCGGGGAACGAGTGGTCCGCATGATTCAGCGGGCGGCTTTGATTGTCTGCCGTTGACATCTGTATTCCCTTGCTTTACCTTTGTTGTTAATTAGTGTGCCGAATAATATCCAATAACTAAAGTGTGGTAACTAAGAGAAGGGAATCTTCAAAGTGTAAATCCATCAATTAAACAGCCAGCGATATCACGCTGATGATTAATATACTACACATCAAGATAATGTATTATCATAACTAAGATCAGTACTCGATCGAGAATATTATTTATACATACATATATATATATATTCCTTTGATATCTATCTTAAATTATATATGTTTAAACATGTTAAACACATACATATATTTATAATAATTACTATATATATTAGAGTTACAACTCAAGAATAGATGATAGCGCCCTATATTATAACTTTCAATTGCTATAATTAAAATCTAGCTAGGGATAAATTGTTTTATTTATTTAATCCTATTTTTTTGTAACATAAAAATATTTTTATTCACAAAAAGAATATTTTTTATAATTATTATATATTAGGATATATAAAGGGGGCGGGGGGGGGTCAAACAGATTTTTTCATAATTAATTTTCAAAATATAAAATAATATTATTTAATGTCATCTATTTTACCTTATCATTAATTAATTTCAATTATCTTGTGACTATTTAAACAGACAGTGAGTTAATTAGTATGATATAGCAGAAAGTAACATATTAATTGGTGGAGACAAGCCAACCCTTTTCATTGGGAATTTTCCAAAGAAGAAGACTAGGAAAAAGTATTCAATGTGACAATGATATCAAGTTCTCATATATTAATGGTATATATATTTTTACATAGTAATCATATATATATATATATATATATACTTTGTGATATACAAATCATCTATAATATACATATACAAGATAATTAAACTCTATATATGTTTATTTTTAAAATTTATTAAAAAATCATTCATTCATTGCTTGTATACTTGACAAGGTATAATTTCACTGCGGTGTACCATATATATCTATTCTATTATTTAAGTTGCAAGCACCAGAATTAATTTTGAAGCATTTTTCATTTTCCCAATTACTTTTTATTATGTATTTTGCTGAAAAAGAAATTAAACAACCAAAGAAATTGTTTTTTGTCATATGAATCTATAACTTTTAAGCCACAATATTGAAACAAAAACAATTTTATCATTACAATATATTGAGACTTATTTCTTTTTAAAAAAACAAAAATTAAACTATATAAATAATATTTTATTATTTTATAGTTGGACGTGAACAGTATAGATTATCTTCCAGTTAAAATAAAACAATTAACCACGTAGCCAGGTAAAAGACACCCTGGGTCACCAAACTTATAGGTTCCTTCTATTTTGGTCACCAAACATCAATTTATTGAAGGTGTATCTCTTAATTTTAATTTTCTTTATAATGTGACCACATTTTGAATTTTTCGACAATTCTCTCACTGGAGTTAGTGACCTGGCACTGGCTAGATCAGCATTAGAACACGTCAGCATTGATTTCTTGGCACACTTACTTAATTGGGTTAAGTCACCCAGTGAATGTGTGACATGTGTCGTGTAATTGTGAATGACCCAATCCAACGGACAGGACTCAAAGAATCAAGCAAAGTCAAATGTGACTTTCAAGTAGTGGGACTCATCGAATTCGATGTGCCCCAGCATTCTTCGATGGATGGTGTTATATGTATCGAAGATATGTACAAACTCGATAATTGAATTGAACTTCATTCGATAATGAAATTTAGAATTCATCATTACCCGAGCTTCATCCTGGATGAACCATACCCGACTTAATCTGCAAATTAAGTTCGATCGAAATTGATTCATAAAGCCTAATCCGACTTCATCTAAAGGCAACAACGACGAAATGGTACAGCAACGGTTGGCTCAAGGCGTTATGACTATGGCGAGAAGACGACAAGATGTAGCAATAATCGTGTGAGGCATTATAACGAGGCGATGACAAGATGCATCAACAGTCGACAAGGTGAGGTGGAGCTTGCTAGTGATGGCCATGGCTGAGGAGAGATGAGGCAACTAAGAGTAGAGGTGGTAAATTTGTAAATTGGATGAGAATATTTTTATGATTTTACGTCTTCAATCATCTTTTTGATAACTCACTTATTTATTTGTACAAGTAATATTCTTTTCTTCAATTTGATTGTTGATGCAAGGTAGCGTGAGCTTGACACAAGATCGATGGGAGGAGACAAATTTGATGACATGTGAGAGTAGAGGACCACGCAACCTGTGTCGCACATTTATTGGGTGACTTAACCCAGTCAGCCAATGTGCCAACAAAGCAATGTTGACGTGTACTAATGCTAGTACAATCAGTGCTAACTCATTATCTCTAGTAAAGGAATTGTCAAATAATTCAAAATGTGGTTACATTGTAAGGAAAATTAAAATTAAGTGATTTGTCTCAAACACAAAAGATTTACGTGATAGATTCAAATTGGGAAAAATTTTGAACAAAGATAAAAAAATTACTATGATAATATTAGTATAATAATTATAGAATATTAGGTACTTATCGATAAACCTAATACTTATATATAAATATACAAAAAAAATATTACTTTATATATCTATGTCTTTATTAGAATATGAACTAGGAAATTAAATTTTCAATTGTAGATATCTTCTTAAATTTGAATTAAAGGTCATAATTATTATAAAATAATACAAAAAATTAAAAATAAAAATACAGATTTTCTTTTTCTGTGCTGGATTCACATCACTAGGAGACAACATTACAAAAACAGAATGAAACTCAGAATCCTGAGAAAATTTTAATACTAAAGATTCTTCGATCCCACCAAGTTTGGTATTTAGATCTGTTGTCGGCTTCAGTACAAGTATATATAGAGCAGCCAAATAAAATCATAGCAATTAGAAAAAATGGAGGGGTGCATGACTCATCGTCCTGAATGAGATGACCACCGCCAGTCCTCCTTACGTCCCCCCCCAAAATTAGAAAATACCCCCCCTTTTTTTTTTCTTTATAAGAAATAATTACAATACTTATAGTAATACCAACACCAAATTTAAAAATAGAACCTACTATATATATATATATAGATATAACAATATACTAAGCATTATATTATACTTAGATCATTACACTTGAAATAATAATTAACCTAAGCCTTTTGTTATATATAAAACTCTAATTGTCGGGAGGAGCCGAAAGCTCAACCCTAATCAACCCCCTTAATACTCAAATAGCAGCGACCAAAAAACATATACAAAAGAATGGATAGAGAACTATAAACAAGTATAAAATAATGAACACAATATAAACACAAGAGATTTATCGTGATTCACTCATTAAAGAGGGCTATGTTCACGTTGAATTCCGACAAAGAGAGTCCACTGCATTATAGGGATAAAAAATTACAGCCAGCGAGCCACCGATTACAAAACCAAAAAACAACAACTCTCTTATCTCACTGTACAACGAAAAACCCTATGAAAATTAGGTCGACCCTATAACTACAATCTAAGGTTAGAGGCTTACAATTTAGATAATAGAGCAAAAATAGAGAACATCCAAAAAAACTAAGAGAATGAGAACAGAAGAATAATCAAAACAAACCCTAATGTAGCAGATAATCGGAGGCCGTCACTCTACCGATCCCGAGGAGACTGTAGCTGATATAAAGACGACTCAAGCAATGGAGATCAAGTCATATAAAGAAAAGAGCAGAGCATCGATGATCAGGAGAAAGGCAAGCTAAAAGATAAAAACCAGCATGTCAAATGAAATGACAGGGAGGTTGCCGTTTTGGCCCTCCACCTTGGGCCCAAAATGCTGCCATTTTGAGCCGTCATAGGGGTTGCCAGAAAAAGACCCTCCTGCCCCTACAAGAAACGATGTCATTTTTGAAGCTTCACTTACAACACTAATAATTAATGGAATCTTTAATTACTTGACTTGAGTAGTGTACGGTGGTGTTATCCTTTCTTAAATCAGCAGCAATTAATTTTGAACTATATATAATTAGGCACTGAAATTAACGCTTGTTATTGGCAGGAGGAGGAAATTAAGTTTGTCCACAAATTGGTGATGGATGATTGAGTAGGGTAGGGTAGGGTCCACATACTAATCATTTAATACAAAACTCTGTTCGTTAACTTGAGCAGTAGACTTATTAAATCAAATATCCCAAAGTCTTGTATTTAATACTGTCAGTTAAAATGACATATTTAAGGATATTCTTTTAATTAAATTCTTCTATTTATTTTTTTATTCTAAAATCACTTTAAATTTAAATTGAAACGCACGCAAATTATTCTTAATTAACAAACTTATATCGAAACCATAAAACTTTAATTTCAAAGGATAGAATCAAATAAGCAAGCCCAAAAGCAGCAGCAAGCAACCTAAGTTTGGGTACATATATATATATATATAATAATCTACAAAATTTGAACATTATGCGGTCTCCTCGGAGCATGATGATAGATAATGCCTCCTGTCCGATTAGGTTAGGTCAGTCTGCCATCAAGCTCACATCTCCAGAATTGGGACAAAATCGAATGATTAAATTTGGTAGTAAAGGACTCAAAGGGAATTAGGATCGAGAACAACCTTATTATAATAATAATAATATACATAATAATATACATAATAACAAGAAGCAGCAGCAGCCCACTATATATACAAATTGAATTAATTGTGCCCAATCAATCAATCCAAGCACTCACTCTCTCAATTAATTGTCATCGTCATCATAAAACTATGACGATAGATCTCAGGTTATGCAGCACTTCGATTTTGCATTATTCGACAAATTATATTTTCTTTCATTATTTTAAGTGCTTATTAATCTACTATGGTTATTGTTAACTCTTGATTCAGCAGAATATTCCATTGGTAGGTTGTGGGCCTGCAGCTCAATTAAATGGCCACTGGATGGCCATATGGGCCGGGCTTGGCTTAGCACGGCACCTCAAATTGTTACCATCGCTCCAAACAAAACTTAAGACGACATCAACCTCATGAAGCATGCTGCATGCACCAATCATTTTGTTCTTTACTTACTTCTTCTTCTTGTTCTGTTCTAATAATGCACGTAATGTTAAAGAGCCTGGCTAATATCTGATCAAGGAATGACATCATTTAATTTTTTTATGCATTAACATTATAAATTAATAATAATAAAATCATTAAAAAAAAAAAGAGAGAGAGAATGATCTGTCCTGATCATCTAATGACGTGAATTGTTTTTTTTTTTTTTTCACAATCTTAATTATTTCAAAATTTTATCATTTGAAATTCCCTTATTAAATTTTGATTCGGCCGGCCCGGCCTAGCCTCGTTGAGATATATATGGGCCGGTCTCTAAATTGAATACTGACCTCCAAGCCCAACTGAAGGCCTTTCTTTCACATAATGAACCGCAGTTGGAATGGAATGTTCAACCAACTACAACTAGCGGTCCCGCGGTCGGTCTTAATTATTTTATTATTATTATACACCCGTGAGCGCGAGCCGTGAATCCGATTTCACAATTCATCTGCGGTATTAATGCATGAATTTGGTTTTGAATTTTGAAATGGTAACCCTGAGAATGTTACGTATAGAATAGAATAGGGGTGTCTGTATATATTATTTTATTTTTAAGACCCAAATTATATTATATTATATGTTAAAAATATATTATATGTGTACATTAAAAGAGGAAGAGGAGTGAAAAATGCCCCAAAAAATCAATCAGAGCGGATCTTTGATCTTTCAAACAGAGTCAGTTATATATATACCGTACCCTCGTCGGACTGGACTGGATGTTCAATTAAAGATTGATTAATTATTCAGAGCCTGTGGGACCCGAATCTTAAATTCTTGGCCCACTCTCCCCGCTGCTGTCACTAACATACAATAAAATCCCGAAAGTGGACTCTTCTTGCCTACAGCCTCCTCCTCCTCCTCCTGCCGCTGCTCATCAAGACTCCAATCCAGGCTCCAGAGTCAAGCCAACGCTCTCTGTGTCTCACTGTATATTTTTTTGTTTTCTTTCTTCCTTCTCGCTGACCTTTAGGTATTGCTAATTATGGCTTTGTGCGCCACCGATACGGCTCGGGAGCTGGCGTGCCGCGACGGCCGGGCCGCTGCCCATCTCAAGCTGCTCTCGATCTTCATCATATTCGTGACCAGCGTCGCCGGCATATCGTCGCCGGTTATGCTGGCGCGGCTGTTCCAGGGCAAGCCGGTGTACGACAAGGCCATCCTAATAATCAAGTGCTTCGCTGCCGGAGTGATTCTCTCGACCTCGCTCGTCCACGTCCTCCCCGACGCCTTCGGCGCGCTCTCCGATTGCCAGGTGGCGTCGCGGCACCCCTGGAAGGACTTTCCCTTCTCCGGTCTCATCACCTTGATCGGTGTCCTCACCGCTCTACTCGTCGACCTGAGCGCTGCCTCGCACGTCAATAGCCACAGCCACGGCCATTACGAGCCAATCGGCACGAGCGAGAAGAAGAAATCGGCGGAGAGCGGCGTGGAGATGGCGGTTGTCGGCGAGATGCAGCAGGAGGAGATGCTGAAGATGAAGCAGAGGCTGGTGTCTCAGGTGCTGGAGATCGGGATAATATTCCACTCGGTGATCATCGGCGTGACGATGGGGATGTCTCAGAACAAGTGCACCATCCGGCCGCTCGTCGCCGCCCTCGCTTTCCACCAGATCTTCGAAGGCATGGGCCTCGGAGGCTGTATTGCTCAGGTAAGGGTACCCTTAACCAAATTCAACAAATTACTCGTATAGGAATAGGAATTGTACGATAGGGATACGACCGTCCGTCGACGACGGGTGCAGAAAAGTCAGTAGCCCTGCCGGGCTCTTCCAATCAGTGACGTACGTGGACCAATATTAGCCCTTCGATTAGGAAAAGAGTCTTGGCGTGCTCGCCTTGACCACCCATTGCGATTATGCATATCCAGCCAAACGTAAGCCATACCGTCTGGGATTTAATTGGCAGTAACCATTTCGTGTGAAATATATCCGGGCAACAAACTACCACCATTTTGAAATTATTGAAACTCATATATGAGATCGAGGTTTAGCGTCATCTACTGCACAGTTTTCGTTGAACCGAGTGACCCAGTCTATGCCAATTGGGCAGTGCTAGAGAAATTGACGGAGCGGCTTACTTAATGGGGTCAAAAAAAATCAAAGTACTCTCTGTGTATTTTGTAAATTTATAAAATGTGCCATTGTCCACTTCTCTCTTCTCTTTCTTCCCATGCTGCCGATATAACTGCTACATCGCCAACCATTGTTGCATTCTTAGTGGAGGGAGGATGCAGTGACGATTAACAAGGCGAGGCAAGGTGGTGAGGTGATAACAGTAAGGTGAGACAATGGCAGCGAGACGACGACGGTAAGACAAAGGCGGCGGCAAGACGACGGTTGCATCGGTGGCCATAGGAAGGGAGAGGAGAGAATAACCATTGGCACATTTTATAAATTTATAATTTAGATGAGAACATTTTACTCTTTTTGACTTCCTTGATAACCCACTCTGTCAATCTCTAGGGCAAAATAGATTAGATTAATTCATGCCAATTAAGCTCACAAATATCTGATGAAGTGGACTCATGAGCATATACGTGCTGACCATATTTTACCCACTATCTCAAATCGTAACAATATTGATGCCCAGCAGTGATTATGAAGTAAATGAGTATCATTTCCTGTACTCTTATAATAGTTTTAGAAACAGGTAACACTTAACAGTTACCCACCCGAATTAATTTCTCCTTTGTTGGAAAGGTTATGCTTTAAGTCCTAAAGTGTCGCATTGGGATTTGAGGTCTATAATATATATGTGTGTGTGTGACGTGGCTTAACTTATCTTATACCCAAAAAGAAGAGAAGCACGACTCTGTACTGGGCATCTATGTAATCATCTGACATGGTGCAGGCCGAGGAGGAACGCATATGATATGCTGATGCATAATACGTATTATATATATGGGATAACATTTGGGTCCAATTTTTTAACCGTATTTATTATATCTAACACTGCACGTGATATCCGTTACATGGATTGGATTCACGGGCATCCCCCTATGCACGTAACCATGAATTTCTTAAAATCCCCACCTCTAACTTGCAAGTTGTTCTTAACACTTTAGTAGCGATATACGTTAAGTGTGTATAAAATTTATGTATGCTAACGATCTCGGCTGATGAGATTAAGGATATATTGGAATTGTTGTTGTTCTTGTCAGTTTTGTTGTAGATATTGCTGACGATGTTATGGCGTTGGTAATGGCAGGCGGGATTCAGCTTCGGGACAACGGCATACATGTGCTTCATGTTCTCGGTGACAACTCCGATGGGAATAGCGTTGGGGATGATCATCTTCTCATTGACCGGCTACGACGACAACAGCCCCAATGCCTTGATTTTGGAAGGGCTGTTGGGTTCCCTATCTTCGGGAATACTTATATACATGGCTCTGGTGGATCTCATTGCCCTGGACTTCTTCCACAGCAAGCTCATGAGCTCGGAGGCATGGCTGAAGAAGGTGTCCTTCGTTGCCCTTGCTCTGGGCTCTGCCTCCATGTCAATCCTCGCTCTTTGGGCCTAAAAATTAAGCCTCTTCTTCATTGCAGATGCAGTGCAAAAAAGTCACTACTACTTTTGTACATCCCATATCGGCCTCAATGGACAATGGATCCTATCAATTGATCCGCCAAGGGTCCAAGTAGTATTTTGTTGTCTGTGCGGATGCGATAATGTTTAACCTAATTTAAAGTTGTCACACCATCAATTGTTGGGTGGTTTACTCCCATGTTATTGTTATTAATTATAAATAAAATGAAAGAAAAGAGAAAGAAGAAAGCGCAGGGAAGTGGGAAGTGACTAGTTGGCCAATTTTGACAAAGTGGAGCTGTGGTTGTCTTTTGTTGGGCCCTAAATAATTTGCAGGGGGGAAGGGACTTTGTTACATGACGGGGTTAAGTGGACTTCATTTGAGCCAGTCAAGTGGCTTCCTTCATAATTAATCAATTTCCTTCATACCTGTCTCTCTTTTTGTGGGTAGTGCCCAATGCCATCACCCACAACATCGAAATGGGCCCTAATTTTTTATTCATTAACTTAGCCCTCAAGTCGGTTTATATGTTCCAACAACAACTTATATGTTAATTTTAAGTGCAACGCCCCTCTCGTCCGATCCCGTAGCTCAGTTGGTTAGAGCGTTGGTCTTATGAGCCGAAGGTCGCGGGTTCGAGCCCCGCCGGGATCAAACCTTCCTTTGCCCCAAGAATCGAGATCGTGCATTAATATTGTTCGATTTTTGGTCTCAAGACGTCGGGCATGGGTCGGATTCAAGTAAAAATTTGTTCCATTCGTAGGTTGAGGGTCGGTTGAACAGGAATGATATGCATGTGCTGCCAAAAGTGTTTTGGCTCAGTGGACAACCCAATCCCAATTTATAACGACGTAACGTGCTCTAATTAAAGGACCATTCCAATTGATGCTCCCAAATTTTCACTTGTACCTCTGTTTAATTAGTTCCCTGTCAAATGTATGTTCATTTTGACAAAACAAATTATCAGTCACATCCAAACACCAAACTCCATGGCTCGATAACAAATAAAATCATCCACTTAGTTGGGTTTGGGTTGTGATTAATTGCAATTCAATTTGATCACTGTAATTGCTGGGGGATGAATGTGGAATTAGGGGCTAGTTGGAGTTGGACTGTGCTTTAAATGGTTAATTCCTTCCAGATATTCCAGCCCGTCAGATGCTTCAGCTGTCTCGCCTACTTCCTGCTTCTTTTTATATATAACGCGTACTAATAAATATCATTCAAATCAATGGTCAAATCACAAACCTATCATTAGAGATGGCAAAATGGGTCCGGCCCGACGGGCTGGCCCATTGGGGCCTGGCCTGGGACCGGGCTAGGGCCAGCAAAATCATTAGAGATGGCAAAATAGGTCCGGCCCGACGGGCTGGCCCGTTGGGGCCTGGCCTGGGACCGGGCTAGGGCCAGCATTTTGCTGGCCCATTTAAGGCCGAGCCAATTTGGCCCGACCCGCTTGGCCCGGCGGGCCAAATGGTGGCGAGCCGGGCTGGCTTTCTTGGCCCGCTAATCGGCCACAAAAACCCCCTCAGCCTCGCCCTCACCCTCTGCCTCGCTCTCGACCTCGTCTCGCCCTCGCCCTCGCCCGCGCCCCTCGCTCTCTCCCTCGCTCGTCGTCGCCATCGCCCTTGTCTCGCCCTCGTCTGCACCCCTCGCTCTCACCCTCTGTCTCGCCCTCGTCCTCGCCCGCGCCCCTCGCTCTCGCCCTCGCTCGCCCTCGCCCTCGCCCTCGCTCGCCCTCGCCCTCGCCCTCGCCCGCGCCCCTCGCTCTCGCTCTCGCCCTCGCCCTCGGCCGCGCCCCTCGCTCTCGCCCTCGCCCTCGCCCTCGCCCTCGCCCGCGCCCCTCGCCCTCTGCCTCGCCCTTACCCTCGCCCGCGCCCCTCGCTCGCCCTCCCCTTTGCCCTCGCCCTCGCCCTCGCCCTCGCCCGTGCCCCTCGCTCTCGCCCTCTGTCTCGCCCTCGCCCCTCAGTCGCCCTCGCTCGCCCTCTGTCGCCCACGCGGCCCCGCCCCTCGCCCTCTCTCGCTCACGCCGCCTGCCTCTGTTGCCTAGCTAAAGCCTAAAGGTAAGTTAAGTTTTGTGTTAATTATTTGCCTAGCTAAAGCGTAAAGTTTTGTGTTAATTATTTAAAATGAATTGTTTTAATTATTTACAGCGTGGATTCTTCTGTTAGAAACTTAGAATGGATGGTGATGATCAAATTTCGAGAGGAATCCCTAGTAATGTTAATGAGGAACTATATCACAATCACAATCAAAAAAGCCTAAGATTTTAACCTCTGATGTGTGGAACCATTTTGTGAAAATTGGTGTTGGTAGTGATGGCAAACCAAGGTGTAAATGCAAGGGGTGTGGTAAAGAATATTCATGTCCATCTAAATTAGGAACCTCTCATTTAAGTCGTCATATTCGTAAATGTATGATGATTTCTAAGTATAATGATGCAAGAGATATGCTTATTGATTACGAAGGGAAGTTGAAGAGAAAAAAATTTAACCCTAAAGTAAATCATGAACTTATTGCTCAGATGATTATTTCACATGGTGCTCCCTTTAATATGGTTAAGTGGAAGGGGTTTAGAAATTATCAAAAATTTCTGAATGAACATTGTAAGTTCATTTGTAGAAATACTGCTAAAGGGGATGTCTTGAGAACATATGAAATAGAGAAAGAGAAGTTAAAACAACAATTGGCTCAAATTCCTGGTAGAGTTTGTTTGACTTTTGATGTTTGGACTGCATGCACTAATCATGGATTTATTTCTCTTACTGTTCATTATGTTGATGGCAATTGGAAGTTGAATAGTAAGATATTGTCATTTGCTCATATGAAGCTACCACATAGTGGACATGAATTATCATTGAAGGTGTTGGAATTTTTAAAGGATTGGGGATTGGAGAAAAAAAAAAATTTCCCTCACTTTGGACAACGCCACTTCAAATGACAACATGCAAAATATATTGAAAGAACATTTAAATTTATCGAATACTTTGTTGCTTAATGGAGAGTTCTTTCACATTAGATGTTGTGCTCATATACTGAACCTTATTGTTCAAGATGGTTTGAAGGTAGCTAGTGAGGCATTGCATAAAATAAGACAAAGTGTTCATTATGTGAGGGGTTCAGAAGCTAGGATGAGACAATTTTATCAATGTATTGAGCAAGTTGGTGGAATTGATACAGGAATTGGGTTGAGACCAGATGTTGTCACTAGATGGAACTCCACCTACATAATGCTTGAGAGTGCACTCAAGTATCGTCGTGCATTTCATAGTTTAAGCTTATGTGATAAAAATTATAGGTGGTGCCCATCAAGTGATGAGTGGACAAGAGGGGAGATAATTTGTGAATTCTTAAAGCCATTTTATACTATCACTAATTTGATTTCTGAATCCTCTTACCCTACATCTAATTTGTATTTTGGGGAAATTTGGAGGATAGAGTGTCTCTTGACATCCAACTTGAAAAATGATGATGAGTTGATTGCAAGTATGAGTGCAAGGATGAAAGAAAAATTTGATAAGTATTGGAGTGATTATAGAGTGGTTCTTGCATTTGGGGCGATTCTTGATCCAACCAAGAAGTTTAACTTTTTGAGGTACACTTATTCAAAGCTCAATCCTTATAACTATGAAGAGAAGTTGGAAATGGTGAAGACGGCTTTGTATAGGCTTTATGGTGAATATGTTAACAATGGTTTATCAAGTTCAAGTTCAATGCCTTGCTCAAATGTTAGTGGATCACAAATTTTCATTGGAGGTGAACAAGCAAAGAAGTCAAAAAATATATATGATGTAAGTCTATATTTTTTAAAAAAACTTGTTCATATATAATTGATATAAATATTTGGTTGACTATTTTTTTGATTATTTGATAGGATTTTGAAGCATTTGATTGCCAAGTTTCTAACGATGTCGGAAAATCCCAACTTGATCTTTATTTGGAAGAGCCAAGGATTCCAATATCGGGAGCATTTGATGTCTTGGCATATTGGAGAGAGCGAGCTAATAGAGGAAAAATTATTGCAAAGATGGCTTGTGATATATTGAGTATTCCAATAACAACCGTAGCATCAGAGTCCGCTTTTAGCATTGGATCTCGTATTTTGAACAAGTATAGAAGTCGTTTCTATGATGAAACAATTCAAGCTCTCTTGTGCACACGAAGTTGGTTGCATGGTTTTGGAGGTAATTTTTTTTAAACTTTCTAATATCTAGGATTTAACATAACATTAAACATTTCTCTTATATGATAAATAATTAACATGTGTAATTTTTTATTATAGATGATGATGAGGAGGAGGAGTCAAGCATTGATGATATAAGACTTTCTAAACAAGACTCAAATGTTGTTGTTGATGAAGAGGATGAAGATTAAAGGCATACTTTTTAATTGTTTTTTTTCTTCTTATTTGTAATTTGGCGTCCAGAAATGGCTCTTTAAGCAAGTTGTTTTTCTTCATCTGGAATTTGTATGCTCATGTAGTAGTAATTTTAATTGCTTCTCTGGTTAGATAGTTGAATGTTTTGTGATTGGATTGCTTTACCAGTTTACTGCCACATACCACTTTCTTTGATACAATGTGTAACCTTGTAGCATTTTAGTTGCGGTGGCTGCTATTTTCTTATTTAATTTAATTTTAATTGTTTTAAATATCTGTAAAATTATTTGTCTATTTTGTAACTTCTAATATAATACATTACAACTTTGAGAATGGCAGGTGCCTACAACTAAAGAAGGAAGTAGGTAAACGAAAGTGGGCCATGTAGTCAAAGTGGACTAAATGGCCAAAAATGGTATCAAACAAAAAAAAAATGGGCCGGCCCGTTTGGCCCGCGGGCCCGTGTAGGGCCAGCAATCTGCTGGCCCGTTTTTAAGCGGGCCGATTTGACCTGGCCCGCGGGCCACTTGGTGGCGGGCCCGGCCCGACCCGTTTGCCATCTCTACCTATCATCAATTCAAAGTCAACCATCAGATAAAAGAGTACTATATGGTGGAAATGTTACACAGAGAGAGAAAGAGAGTTTTGACATTTGGCCTTACATATGGTGCAAATGGTAAGACATGCTTTTATGTTCACATCTAATTAATTAATTAAAATCTAGAGAAGATCAGAAAGAAAGCCAAAGCTGTAAGCTAGATAGCTAGCTGCTTGTGATCACAGCTTCTACTATCTATTTATATTAAAGCCCATACTCTATACCATTCAAAAACCCAGAGTCACACAGAAAAGCATTACCATTATTAACGCTTTGTCAGTTTTCCAGCTCCCATGGCTTCCCAAGGCTACTACATCCCAACCCTTTCATTGCATTTCAGCTCCAACCTCAACTACTACACCCTCCAAACCCACAGCGTAAGCATCTTCCTCCTCGTCGCCCTCTTCTCCTCGCCTTCTTCTACTCTCCTCCTACTGCCATTTCTCATCAACTAGTACCATGTCCATCTTCAGCTCCGCCGCTTGGCCTTGACTCGTCGCCGCCGCCGCCCAATGGCAGCGCCGGCGGTGAAGAAACTGATCATGATGATGACTGGCTGCTCCATCTGTCTGTGTCTGTTTCAAGATGGGGAGATAATTAAGGTGTTGCCCAAATTTAAGTATGCCTCGCTACCATTCTGAGTGCATCGGTTGGTGTCTCACAACTGGCTCAAGTTGCGCCATCTCTGCAGAGCGGATCTGGAGGTTAAGTCTATCTCCTGCTGAATTTACAGTGGATGAATGGAACTCATCAAAGAAGAAGAAAGCCAGCACAGCATTGATGTTTTCTTTTCCTCTCAGTTATCTTGTTGCTTGTGAATTCAGCTGTGTGTTTGAGTCTTTAATTTCTCTCCACAGCCACCCTAGCTATTTCCAACAACCCTCACGCCGCTATGAACATTGTTCTGCAATCTACATGTGGAAAAACCATCTATTTCACTGTAATTATCGACTTTGAAAATGTTACTTTTCCAATACTACTTTATATATATATATATATAATAAGAAGGGTATAATGTATTTTTCGAACTCAAATATTCTGTAAGGGTGAGTTTTCATCCAAAACTTTTGTGCTTATCTGTTACACATTGTCTGGCCAATTAATTTACTCGAGTAATGATAACAAGTTTTTAATGTTTAAAAAGAACAAATAATATCATAACATTTGCCTTTTTCTAATATGAAGTAAGAGATCTTTTACTCGTTACAATGAGAAATATAAGAAAATTTGAGATGAGGATGTGTGTGCATTGCTGCTCATTTGCAAAGTTAGTATAACATTAATAGATAGTAGGAGGACTAATAAATCTAAAATTTTGAGTTTGAGTCTCAACAAGGAGTTTGGTTATTTCCTGGCCAAATTTGGAATATTATGATCTTTAGGGGTGTGCAGATTTTCAATTTAATCGAAATAATAGAATTGAACCAATCAAAATTGTTTGTTCACTTTGATTTTTGATAAGGTTTGGTTTGGTTTTAAAATTTATAAATTTTAGTTATTTCAATTTAATTTGATTTTTAAATAATAAAATGAAATAACAGAACCAGCCAAATTTTAAAATGACATCATTTTTACTTCAAAATAAAAGAAGAAGAATAGAACAAAGTGAACCGAACAGAAGAAGATGAGCCTTCACCTTCAACCCTTCCCTTTTGTTTCCCATTGTCATCTCAGATCAATCCCAAGTTTCCAATCTGTTGAGCCTTTCTTTCTACCTCTACGATATTAGCAGCCAATCGTGTTTCCATCACTACCAGCATCTCTCTCTCTCTCTCTCCAACTATTTTCTCCCACCGTAGCTCCATCACACCATTGTGTTTGGCTGTCAATACCACCTCAACAACCACCATTGTCTTAAACGTCGCCTCTATTTCCTTTAATGATTTACAACATCTTGGCTATGGCCACCTCAGTAAGGTTTCCAATGACCTCAATTTTCTTACACACACACACACACACACGAATGAGATAGGTATTTTAAACATTAAAACATAGATTTACTAAAATTTGACTGTTAGATCCTTTTTATTTTTAGGTATGTGGATCGCTAAGTTAATGCTAAACTAATAGTCAGTTTCAATTGTCAAAATTTGCAGATATACAAAAAATTAATTATTATATCAAACCTATTTTTGGATATATAAACCACCACTTGGGGGTATTTGATGACCGGTTCCAATTATTGGAATCATGGGCTTGCTCGGTGGCCAGCAGCAGTAAGTCTGAAAATTATTTCAATTTGTTCAATTTTTGTCGATTTTTTCGCATTGTTTCAATTATTTCAGTCGATTCGATTTTTTTAATTTGTTCAATTTTAGCATTTTAATTAGTTTGGTATGAACTTACTTTAAAAAAAAAAAAAAATTGTTAGTTGCTATTCTTCAACACATTATTCTTCTTCTATAATTTTTTTCAATCTTTAATTGCTGCCAACTTTGGGCACACACTAATTATACATCGTCTCTGGTCAAGTCTTCTGGGCAAATCATGAAAATGGATAAAAAAAAAAAAATTCATTTTGTATATTGTAATACGTTCATTAATCATATTTTTCATATTCTTAATCCTAAGAGTTTTAGATTCAATTAAACAAAATATTACAAATAAAACACATTACCATCCTATTAGTAAATACCATCACTTAAGCGTCGGGTGGGAGTCTGTCTGGGACAGTTTCATGGGGCCCTATTTCTGCATACTTTCTATATCGAATTAATTTGACATGATGGGTCACATTTAAAGACAGAGAAGCAACCGTTGCTATCACTGGGCCTGAACACATTCTCTAGAACCTTAATGACGAGGCCTGGGCCTGAGTTCTTTTTATGAATTGGGCCTAGTGAGTTATGAATTGGGGTTTGCAGCTTAGTTTACTACCCTGAAATTTTAATCTCTGAGCCTACCCTGCCCAACTGGATGTTCTAAAATATAATTTGGTCCCATGTTTATGGGTTGGGCTGAATAGGCCCAATTCGGTTAACCTACGTACACGAGCTTCAGAGACGGATCGAGAAATTTGAGTAATTGGACCTGCCGGTAGAAGCCCGCCCTCTCAATTACACTAATACTAACTAAGCTTCGCATTCCATTACTACTTGATAACTGAATTTTAAAATATTATCATTTACTTAATCATCTTTCAAAATCATTTGTTATCCCTCACCCATTAGCTCACTGTTAGTTGAAACTAATGGTTATGCACCCATATCAAACAAAAAATACATGTGGTGTTGATGCGGGTTAAGTGTATATTAACTGCGAATTAGAAATAACCATATGTCATTACCCCCAAATCCTCATAAAATCCTTTCTCCTTCCCCCCCCCCCCCCCTCTCTCTCTCTTGCCTCTGGTTGTCACTAGCAATAGTAGACCTTTTTTCTAGTCGTCGTTCGACGCTGTTGCACCCACCGTCGTTTGCCTCTTACATTGACGTTCGACACCATAGCAGATCCTCCTACATCGACCCTCTTTCTAACCACAATAATAGACCCTCATTTTCATTACCGTTCACCTCTTATAATGCTCGCATGTAGTGGCGAACAACGATGGCGACGTCTATGTAAAAGGTGAATGGTGGCTAGAAGAAAGGTCTGCTACCACATGCGACAACCAAAGGCAAGAGAGAAAGAGAAGAAAGAGAAAGGGTTTTATGGGGATTTGGGGATAGTGATACGTGGTAGTTTCTGATTGGCAATTAATGCACAATTAGGTCACATCAGACCCACTTGTGCTTTCCATTTGACACTTGTGTTTAACCATTAATCACAATCAAAAGTTAATTAATGAGTAAAAAATGAGAAACGATTTTGAAAAATAAATGAATGACGGATAATATTTTAAAATTCAATTATTAAGTAATAATTGAATACAAAATTTAACTAGTATTGGTGTAATTGACTTGAATGTATTATGCAGTTTTAAGCTGTTCTTTTCAAGGAAATTACAAGTTAATGCATATAAAATGTAATTTAAACACAATTAGATGCATTTCACTAGTAAATATATAAATATATTTTGGCCAAATTACAAAACAAAAAAATTCCAAAATTTTCCAATTTTAAGTTCAAACTTTTAACCCGTTAACAATTTTTCAACATACTTTTATCAGTATGAGTAGTGAATGTGTGTGAGTTTGTGTTTATAATAAGGGCAAACAGTAAAACAACCTCAAATTTTTTTAAGAATTTGTAAATTTATCCAATCATTTTAATTTTAATAATTATATTTTAATTGACTAAGTTAAATATAATTTTATCCAACATTTAAAATTAATTTAAAAAAACATGTCATTGTTAATAATTGTCATAAAAAAATATAACACCCATATGTATACTTTTATTTTTTATTTTTTTATATATACATATAAATTTCACTCATTATTTTTTATGACAAATAACATCAACAATAACACATGCATTTTAATTTTAGGAATTAGATAAAATTGCACCCAATTTAATTATGATAAAATTATCAAAATTAAAACGTTTAAATAAATTTATAAATTCATGAAAAGTTTTATTTTTTATTTTTTTTTTTTTTGGCTATTTGCCCTTACAATGATAATAGTTTGTTCTATCAGACTGCTAGAATTATCAGTAGTTTCTATCCCAAAAAGAAAAAGGATTATCGGTAGTTCCATCAGTATCATTGAACTGACTGTGCCGGAACGAAGCTGAATACTAGTTACTACTCAATTCGGCACTGTTCGATAAGCGATTTCTGATGAAACTGATGAGATCGGTATAAGCATTGACAAACTATATTATACATATATATATATATATATGATCAAGATCAACGAAGCGTATATACAACTCGGACAATTCAATCCTCCGATAACTCATTCGCATTCGCCGACGGATGAACTTTGTGTTCAGATCGGTTCCTGCTCAGCATTCTCTTCAGAGACCCACCCAGCGCCGCCGCTTGCGACGACAAGGACGACGACGAACACGCCGACAACGAATCGCTCACTCCCACCGTTTCACTCTCATTCTCGCCACGGCCGGGACTCGGTACCTCCACCACGATCTCCAACACCGACTCCCCATCATTCTCCGGCCTCCCCGACTCTTGCATAGAATTCATCTCCACGATCTTATTCTCGCCGGCCATTCCTGCCGGAGCCCGACAAATGGGGCAGCTCGAGTGGGAATGTAGCCACATGTCGATGCACTCGACGTGGAAGGCATGGCCGCACTTGGGCAGCTTCCGGCCGACCTCTTTCTCCTCGAACACGGTTAGGCAAATGACACATTCCAATCCATGCTTGTGCTCGTCGGGCTTGTACACGAACACGGGTAATGCAGCAATGGCCGAAGCCTCGAGCCCCTTGCTCGGGGAAGACGACAGGCTGGTATCGAACGTCAAGGTATTGAAATGGTGGAAACGAGCCGCACCCAGAACGGATGCCGATGTCCCGGTACTACTCCGGCGGCGGGTGTGTTCTAGGAACCACTTGGCATAGACATGGAGTAGCAGAACGAAGAGGAGTACGAGGAGCAGAGATATGATGGCAGCGAGCATGATGTTCCCGTCGTAAGAGAGAACGCTCCGAAGGAGGCTGTTCACCGGGCTCAAACTCCGCTTCGGTGACTCCGGCTCCGGCGGACTGAACATTCTTGTTGGTCGCGGAGGCACCAGTGGTATGGTAATTGTGGGAGCATATAAAAGATGGGTTTGGGGAACTCTTGGTTTGGTTTCATGGGACAACGTTTACGTGAACATAAAGTCGTTGATAACGGATTAAATTACGGGCAATGTGCCCTGGCTTGGTCTGCATTGCGTGTACTTGTACCCTAAACAAACAAAGGCCCTCTCGTGGGTGGTGTTTTGGGGTCAAAGGAGAATCCCTTTATCCAAGGAGTGGGAGGGGAAGGTGGGGCGAAATGGAGATCTCGTGAAGGCGACGGCAGCAATAGGTTAGCGAGCGTTTCTTTATGGAATGGGTTATGGGTTTTTATTATATTCATGTAGTGGTCATATTTTGGTGGGTGGAGAAGATCCCAATGCCAAAACAATACAATCTGGGTTTTCTTATTTATGGTTGTTTTGCAACGGCGAAGGGGGTCCCCGTCCCAGACTTGTATTGCAGAGTTATTATCTTCTTCAGGGGTCCCATGTGAAGTGGGAGAGAGAGAGAGGGAGGGGACCTTTTTGACTGGTTTTGAAGACCATAGATCTAACCCTAGCACCACCAACACCAACAATATTATTATTAAACTAAAGAGTAGTACCGCTAATTGGAGTTTAGAGATACAAATTTTTGCAGTTTTCCTGCCAGTATTGTGCAAAAGGACCAAACTTTAGGGGTGCTAGGCAGAGGCTCGTGACTTCTGTGGCTCTGACGTAGTTTTAGGGGCAGTGTCACGCTACCAAACAGAGAGAGAACAGGTGCCCGAATTGCAGGGCTTTCTTAGATGGACAGTGGAGACTAATTTATTCATTGAAATTCTACGTTAAAAGTTAATTATTTATTAAAATTAAATTTATTAAATATTAAAATTCATGTAATCGACCCTAGTACAATACAAACAGGATATGTTGTTGTTTATTAAATACTAGAATTTGGAACCACACCCCCCCCCCCCCCCCGGTCTAGGATTGGGTCCACGCGGCCATGGATTAGGCACCTTGCCTGCCGTACCTAACACTGCTAAAACTAAACAGCTTGAATTGATTTGAGATGGATCAAATGAATATGGTGATGGTGCGGGTTACTAGGGCTGTGGCGTGGGGAGTTAATGTCAGAATATTCTTGCAGCTCTTTTTATTGATGATTAGCTCCTAATAAGAAATCCTAATAATTTTATTAGTAAGTTCATGAGCTGAAACCGAACAACCTACAAGAAATTATACAAATTATTGATGGAGAATTAATTGGAGATGTTAATTTAAGGCAGCATCAAATGCAACTTTCCCAAAGAAGGGAAAGAAGAAATGGGATAGAAAGGAAGGGCAAGAGACTGCTTGATTAGATACAGAGGAAAATGAATGTAGCTCGATAGCAGAAAAGAATTTGATTGATGATTGATCATTGATCTTACAAGTGACAGATTCCTGCTATTATCACACCACGTTAATGAAGGAAAATTAACTCGAATGATGAATAAGCCTTCGTAGTTCCAGTTAGCAACTTACACATTTGTAAAGTTCAGTCCATGAGTTTGTACCTTTTCTCTTGGACACCAGTAACACCCATTTGTATCTCTATAATTGTGTGAAGTGGCATCTGAAAATTGCACGGCTAATTTGTCAACAGTTCAAACCCAAAAGGCCATAGTTGCTTTCCTATCTATGTAACTGGGAATTAATCAAAAAAAGCTGAATGATGGTAGAGACCACAAATGTAAATAACAAATTCACAATGATTCATCATCTATTAGGTATTTATGACTTACCTCAATATGTGGAACTTCTTTCAAAGGCCTGTCAGCAAAATAAGCATACAGTGCCCTCAATACCGCCTGCAGGAATAACACAAGCACAACAAACAGAGAATTAATTTGCATGTGCTTTTTAAAATAATCAAATTGTAATGGCGTATTGTGTAGAACCTGGTGAGATATAACCACAACAGGGGCACGCTGTCTCTCAAGCTCAATGATTACTGGCTCCAGCCTGCAATTTGGTTGGCAGTTAATTGTAATGAAATAGCTATGCACGAATTGATGGGTACGTAGTGAAATAATTGATATCAGCCGTAAAACAGGATTATGATTCAGACTTCAGATAATAGAACCTTTGGATTACATCCAGATACGATTCTCCACGAGGATACCGATACCTCAACTTGTCCTTTCTACGTGACCTGTAATACAATTAATTTTTTTTAGAGTAAGGACAAAATCTATACTGAATAACGTATACAAGTTTTTGTGATTGGAAAGAATTTAAAATTTGCAAATCTAAAAATATGGCAACAGGAAAAAGTAAAATGCTACCAGGCCAACTCCAAAGATCACTGATATGGAAAATAAGAACAATGTAAAGAGTAACGAAACTAACAATGTAGAAGTTCTCACTGCAATATAAAACTTTGTTAAATATATATCCGGTATTCAATACTTTTCAGGGCCTATCTTTACATACTTATAATATTTGAATTCCAGGACTAGATGATATACATGAATTATCTAAATATCTGATGCACTTCATGCAAAGATCTACCATCTAACCCCCCCCCCCCCCCCCAAACCAAAAAAATAAAAAACAGCATCATCCAGTATGAAGCTTAAACAAATCAACTTTAGGTGCATGCATTCACCCACAAAATTTTAGTATCTAATTAAATTTTCAAAGAGAGAACTTTATTTGTCTTATTAAGGCTTATCAACATATTTTAAATATACCCAATCACCATTAATTTAGCAAAAGACGCTCACAAAGACTCTTTATCATTAGGGGATTTAGCAAGGATCGGACGTATGCAACAAAATCTATATATGTGGAGGTTTGATCCTCAGACCCCTAAGTCACAGGACCAACCTTTTTAACCCCGCTCAAAGGTGACCTGCTAATTTTAGTATTTAATAATTTTTTTAAGATAGAACTTTGGAAACTCTACCAGTCTAATTTCTAATTCTGATTATTAGTTTTATCAAATAACAATACTGCATATAAATTTTATTATCTTCTTTCACATCATAAAAATCAGACAATGGTATCATCCAAGGCATGGCCATATTTAAATACTCATTTAAAATGACAGGTAGAATGACATAAAAGCGTTTATGGATGGTACAATTTCAGAATTAAAAGGCAATGTTGTAATTTGTATAAACTAACACAAACATATTCCAAATAATTATACGAACTACAATTTGTTGGCATCATAAAATCACAGGACACGTGGCGCTTGTTTGTTATAAAAGCTCAAAGTACCACATTTATGTGGACTGCACCATGACACTTCACTAGGGTACAACACAATCTTATTACATGTCCAGCCCCAGTGCCTAGAATACACGTTTATGTATTTCAGAATGATGAAACATGACAATGAATTACCATTTAGTATCCATCTACAGATTGATACTGAAGTATAACAGTTTAGAACAAGACAAGAAAAGGGCAACAACAAAAACTCAACTTCTAGTACCATTCTATACTTTTCTTTTTACTTTTTCTTTTTTTTGGGTAATGCAGGCAATCCGGGCTTCGACCAATTAGTCCCCTAAAGATTCATGCACACTAACCTGCACATAGACTGGGTAAAACTCCACCCAGAGAGTGGCCGTTGTAGGCCCAAGAAATAGCCTTCACTTGGTGCTTCCATGGTTTAGAACCTCGGATCAACTCAAAGTTCTTTCCACTCCATCACCAGTTGAGCTGCCCCTTGGGGCTAATACCATTCTATTATTTATCCCAACACCTTTAAATCAAGACTACATGCTAATTTCCACACTTAAGTTCTAGAGAAAGCCATCTACAGCAGTTCTTCTCTACCATATTCCATGTTCTTGGTATTACATTATCCGATCTTATCCACATCCAAATAATTAGAGAATCACATAGATTCAATTCCTTCAAAGCCATAAGAATTGCAACATACTCATACTCCTCAGGCATGTTCTTCTTTATTTCCTCATATGTCATTCCATCACATACTCCAGCATTTATCTCATCTAGGGCACGCCATTGTATCTGCAAAATTCAAAGAAGTGAGTTTCCTACTGGACTAGGTAAGAACAATCTCCTTGTATCCTTGGACATTAGAGAAAAAGATATATTTTTCCGGCTCCACACTTACCTTTGGGAATCCAACAATTGAATTTGCTGTCAGAATTGTTCTCTGCAATGTGCTAGTCCATATCTAGCCACAGGAGAAACCACACAAGGCTATCAGAACCCCCGGAATTTTAGTCATTAAATTCTTGTTTAGAAATATAAATCAGGATGGCTTTTCAAAATAATATGATTGTACCCTGGCGTGGTGATTGCAATATATCTCACTTTCAGTGAACAAAATTAAGCACTACATACAAATACCATTCCAGCCTCACAGACGTAACATACCTGATGCCATTTCAAAAGAAGCTCAAAGAAACACTACAACAACATACCAAAACTTAATCCCACTAGGTGGGGAGCTCGAAGAAACCCTAAAAGAAAATGGTAACCTTTAAAACAAATTCAATTCAACAACTGGCAATTGACATTCAAATCAAGTTCAGGGCATCTCAATTCAATATTATCTTGGGAGTTCTTGAGTGGTCTTTATGTCTTATTTATTTGAATTTAGAGTTGAGGGTACTGCTGTAATTCCAAAGATCTACTAGAGTTAAGTTATGGCAGGTCAAGCTATCATATTGGGTCCTTAGTTATTTTTATTATCTAGAAAGATTTTATAAGTCAAAGTGATGTAGCTAGAAAGATTTTATAAGTCAAAAGTGATGTAGGACACAAAAGAAGATAATAAGAATTAGTATTGTTTATTTTATCAAACACCACTTTAAGATCCCAGAGCTCTTAATTTTATTTGAGCTTTTATACTTTCCTTTGCTTGGGGTTTTATTACAGGTGGGGATGAATCCTAACTTGAAACAGGCTTCACACCCCCATCATAATGGGAAGAGACTCTGTTGCCATGATTTGTCCAGAGAATACACAAGTCTTTTTTTTTTTTTTCATATGGTAGAAGGGAGAAAACCTGGGTATTTGAATCAAATCAATCATCAGCAATCCATCATTCTTTATATCAGCCTCTTGATTGGGAAGAAAAGTTACAGAAATTACTCAGATCCATAATTTCTTGTGGTTATCATAACAATAATAATACAACACAGGTTCCCCAATAATGGCACTGTGAATAAAACATATAGAGAACAATTTTACATAATAATGGCACCATGAATAAAACAAGTGTTGCAATGCTTACAGAAGCAGCCCGTTCATTTTTCAGTCGCTTTTCCACAAAATTAGCAAGTTTCTTTGCATAAGTCTCTCCAGTATCACTGTAGACAGGTTTCAAATTAGAACAACTAGCACAGAATCATTCATATTTAACTCAAACGAGTGAATTAAGTTGAATAAAGCAACAAAAATAAATAAATCTAGCACAAGAGAACCAAATCTAGGTCCAGAAAACAATCAGTTGAGGACAGAAGATAGGTATACTGAAGAATAGAAAGCTAACATAAAATTGCTACAACCTATGAATAACAGATATACTTGATATTGATTCCTAAAAGAATTTTACTACAACGGACAAGGATGTGTGAGAAAATAAAGTAAATTATTGAAGATCTCAAATGGTTGACGATATCAAGACACAAATTTTTGTGCATACATGATATTCACTTGAAATGTCATGTCAGTCATCAGATATTGGATTTTCAGTTAATAGCTTCATGTTCAACATGAACCTTCTTTGCCTTCATGAAATTACAAGCATGTATTATGACACAGCACCACCAAATTTTTCTCCACCGCTTGACTATCATTTGCATAAAAATGTGTCCCACAAATATTGGTTGATAACAATTCAAATAAGCCCCATTGGTTCAACATGAACATCTCACTGAATATGATATACTTCTTAAATGACTGCAACAATGCTCATTGTCGGTTTAGACTCAAATCACAAACCTCTAATTGAATCATAACCAGGTTTGATCCTCTTGGCTCTCATATCACCAAAACTCCCATTTCACTACTCTGATCTGATATCTTCATAGAATATCATACAGAATGTGCTGCATCAATGTTCTAAGGGTCTAAAATAAGATGATATTTCACATCCAATTACCTATTTGATTTTTAAGATTGATAACAAAAAGGAAGTCCTAGAGAACTTCACAAAGTAGGATGCTGAAGGGTTTTAACATATCTAGAGTGCTCTAAGGCATTCAGCACATAGTTGTCCTTGTGAGAAACATCAGGCTTTGAATGGAATTCTTTTAGCATAGTCCACTACCATCTCCAGTAGCCATACTCCATGATGGTAATTATGCTAGTAACAAACAGCAGTTGCCATTTCCTTCCTTTCTGCCTATTTGCTTCTTTAACTTCATTTGCTACTTAAAATCCGTGTCCATGTATATGTAAATGTGTTTTCATGCAATCATGCCCTCTTTGTTATAGCTTTGTAACTGTCCTTTCTAAAGAGGCAAGGTTACTCCAGAACATACATGCTCAGCTACTTGATGCAACCAAGGTAACAGGGTAGAGAGAGATGATAACAATCAAGAGGATATAGGGACAGGATTTCTGCAAAATGACAGTACAAATGTGCATCACTAACCCAAAATTTCTGTTCATAAAAGTTCATTGACTCACTACATATCAAGCACTCGTTTTTAAAGTGAATGTACTCTCTAAACTGCCAGGTGGCACTCTAAGGTTGGTCCAGCCTCTGTGAGGGAAGCCACTCCAATGACTGAAAATCTCTCCCTATGACTGATCTTGAATCAAAGCCATAATACCTGAGATAAGCCTTCAGCCTAGACCATCAGGCCAGAAGACACCAAGTAGCTTCATGTAGGAACACCTTTTAGCTTCTTTGTTAAGAGTTCAAAACGTACTATATAGTGAGAGTTGTTCCCTCAACCTATAAATGTGAAGCAGCTTAAAAGGTAAGGGGTAGCATACCGAACTAACTTAGGTGAGCCAAGTCCACAGCGGGCATAAATCTGGGATGCTAAGGCTCTCTTGCTATGGGGAAGTAGCCACAAAGATAAGATCTTACCAAAATGATAGTATTCTGACCACAGATGCAAGGAATAAGCCCTCCAACGAGAATAAACCCCCTAGGTCAGAGTACAGTGAGCATCAGTCACACTCAACTATTTTTACCGAGTTGTCTCAAGGCAAATGTGCCAGTTGGACAATCTTTAGCCAAGTGCCTATGAATGGCATTATTCAAAACTAATAAACTTAAAAGAGGACATAACTAAGAGGCATTTACAGTTCCCATTTGACAACGCCACATGTCATTAACAATACATTTGGAATCAACACAAGCTATTGGCATTCTGAATGTAGGACTCCCTGCAAAAACACATCCCATTCTTCTAATAGGTTGAAAACTAAATAGATCTGAGAAAAAGCAGTTAGAAACGTAGCATTGACCTATTAGCAGAGGCATAATTGGCAATCTTATGAACAGGCATCAAGCTACTGAATCTTGAGGACCACAAATTCACAAGATATATATATATATATATATATAGAGAGAGAGAGAGAGAGAGAGATCCTTCTATCATCTTTGGTTCCTTGAGCTGCATGTCAAGCTCTGGCATGTGGGAACTGGGGAGCACGTAGGATTCTAACAGCCCGCTAGAATTGCATATAAGACCTTCACCTATCTATGCCTTACCTATAAGTACAGGCCTCTATATTCCCATTACACACTGTTGCACTATTCCAAAGGGGAACCACTGAAATATGTTTCTTTATCCAGAGCCTACCCCAGCAATTGCCCAACTAAATCTCCAGGTTCCACTCTTATCTGATGAATTTAACACTCCTTAAGCGTATCATTCACCAAATTGTCAAATCAATAACCATCAGTTCTATACTGCCCAAGAAAAAACATAAAACTTTTAGAAGCAATCTTTCAGTGATCTGATTTTGATCAGGCACTTTCAAAACTTTCCAAAGATCACTTTGACCAAATGAACAACAAACCTCAAACTAGAGTCACCCCCAATTCTGCCTCTAACATTATCTCGACTTTCTCCATGCCTTGTAAGTAAAATTGGACGGGGTGTGAGATGTGTATTCACCTGCAAAAAAATTATGACAATTCATGTACCATGTCAAATATTCATATTAACAGCAGATCTGTTGTTAAAAAACCAGGGAAAAAAAGGTATCTTCATCACTTGAGTAGGCATCTTAATGCAGTGACAGGTAGTATCTACTAACACCTCAACTTAACTAGGCCTTGAGTATGATGTATAAGAAACCTTAAAATTTATGCCACTCTAATACTCTGTAAGCATATCAAGTATTATTGCAATTAGATGCCTCATTCAAAGGATGAGTTTGTTTATACTTATGACAAGAGCACCTTAACCATAAGCTAAATTAAAATGCATTTCCCCATAATTTAATTCAACAACCAAATAACTTGAGACACATACAAGTAAATATTCCAATAGCATAGGTGGAGGGGGACATTATTTGTCTTGGTGTGTGGTGTTTGAGGGGGGGGGGGGGAGAATAGTTAATATATAAATAAAGGGAAGTTGGCCAGATTTGGGTCTTATTCATACATAGTTTCACAATTATTTTTTCCTTGGTATCAAATATGGGATGGCCACCCTTGCAAAAACTATAAATAAATTCTATAAACTAGCTGAGAGTCCATACCACATAGGAAAAGTTTGAAAGATTGGGGAGGCCCCGCCCCTTTTACAATCCACCTATGTTCAATAGACATAACAAGTAAGTTTGAGTAGTAACATGTTTGTCTAGAAATGATTGCTCATGAGGAGAGGATTTCTTATTCAGGTCAAGGATTGAAACATATTTGGCAGTAGGATGAGGATTGCTTCTGTAGTACCACAATAACCCAAGGCCAATGGTTTGACATGACACCCCCACAATACACACTAGGAAGCAAGGGCACTTCATATTGAGCGTCATACACTGTCCAACATGTGTACGTCACGTACACTTGCCAGAGACACAAAGATAAGTTTCATACACCCCAAACTGCATGTCCTAAGATTTTTAGTATTATTTTTATTTTTGAACATATTTAGAACTTACATGCCTATGGATTGGACTTGCAACATCCCTGAGGCCATGGCAAGATTTTTAATAAGTTTTTAGAACATTTTTCACAGTAAAAATTTTTTGAGGAATAAGAAAAAGAAACATAAATGTTGAGTCTATTAACAACTCAGAAAAAATATTTTCTTTTGCATTTTGAACTATTATGTCATCATTATTACGGATTTTGTTGTATTTATGCTAGATTAGTGGTGTTATTTCAATACTTTTATATCTTGAGATTATAGATATCTTCATATTGGATTAGTGATAATTCTTTCATTTTTTTAGTGCCTTTTGGTTATTATGTTCATTAACATTACTAAAATAATCATATAAGATATTGTCATTTTCCTGTATGCCTGCATCCATATCCTTCTTTTTTTCAAATTGTCATATCTAATGTCAGTAGTCATGCTGTATCCATGTTCTCCATGCCAACACTTCCTATACAAGTCAATCAAACTTTGTAAGCTCGTGATATTAGGAGGCCGCCTTTCTATATGTGCTTAACCATCACTGCCAACTGGGAAAAAAGAAAGAAAGAAATAGGTGGGGAGAGAGAGAAAGAGAAAGAGAGAGAGAGAGAGAGAGAAAGTCCTGCTTTCATTATCATTCCATTAAGCTAAATGGGGGCATGGTTTCGAGGTTTATGAAATCTCTTATTGCAAATTAGCTGACATAGGAAGCCTTGGTTAATCAATGAAATGAAATTGCAAAGAAATAATCAAGAAAAAAGGCAATAGGAAAACCAAAAAAAAAAGCTTAACACATTCAAGGCAAATATCAGGTTTTAAAATAAGGGGCAACATACCAAGAAGAAAACAATCCTTCCAGGAAGATAGCCACTAATATTGTTTACCTGGAAAAAAGTGTTCTAGAAAGATCAGGCCTCATCATATACATCTCTAAATGGTATCCCACTTGAAAGTGGAGCAAAGCTTACAAAACCATACAGCGAGAATTTTCAGTAAAGACCAAAAATACATAGAAGGTAAAGTATTTCATACATTAGAGAGAAACTAAGAAGCTTATTTACAAAAATTATCATTCCAATTCAGAAAGCATCAGAGCTTAGTGTTTTGTTTCCTATCATTAAGGATTTAGGGTTTTTGTAGGGAATAGGAAAGGATTGCTTAAGAGTTTAGGCTCAGGGGTCTAGTTGGTGCCTAATGTTTGTGGCTTTGTTTAAATTCTGGTTTGATATTTTTTGCTTAAAGGTTTAGGGATTATAGTTTATTGATCAGAGTTTCTTTTAGTTAAGTAATATGCAGGTGCAGGCAACAACGGCAATATCCAACACATATTTCCCTTACCACCAACAAGTACAGAAACATCAAGTGGAAAGCTTTCTAGTGCCCATGCAGTTGCCTCATCAAGCCACATATAACCAGACACAAACACACATAAAGTAATGTTCTCCTCTACTTGACTATAATAAGTATACATCACAAAAAATGTAGGATCACAAAAAGAACATATAATATTTTCAAATATGCAAGTTGGAAGCAACTAAACCTCAATAGAAACTGGAAACAACATACAGCAAATTACATGGTGAAGATATGTGAACAAACCAAAGGTCCATTACATTTTAAACCACTCAATTTAATTTCAGACTACAGGATGAAATATAGGGATTAGAGAATTCCCTTGAACAGAGAAAAAAAAAAAAAAAACATTGTTCATAAAATATGATGTAGCAAGAGAACATTACTTTGGCAATGAGGGAATGCACAGAGTATCAACTGAGACATCCCCGTCTATCTAAAGACCAAGGGACTCATATGTTGACATGATAAAGGTCAAGACTACTCTCAGACACAAAGCCTGCATTTGATCCCAAACTGACAGGCAACATCCGCCACCTTTCTGCATAGGTGAAGCTGACAAAACTAAGGCAGATTGCTTAACTAGGAGCAAATAATCATGTCTTGAATTAGAGAGCCAGCCCATCCCAAGAAGGAGCTACATAGCTCAATGATGAGATAAGGAGCATTGGGAGCATAAGATATGTTTTTCATGTCCTCAAGGAGGGGAGATCCTTCTTTTGAGACTCTTAACTACCACAGTAGGGATTTGCTCAAGTTAAAATATGGGTTCACAATCACAATACAGACAAGAAAGTTGATTCAGTGATCCCTTTGCAGAGTGGCTCAAAAATTAGCTTCCTATTCTGTCATGATTTATTTGTCTTAGTGCATCATTGTTATCAAAGAGAATTATATTTCGTCATGGAAGTCCAGTTAGTCTAGAGATCAAGAATAGGCATTGGAATTGGTTAAAATCAAATTATCACTTCACATACTTGTAATAATTCATAAAATTTTCATATTTCATTCATCTATTATCTCAATAAGCACTTAATCTCCCCCCTCCTCCCCGCCAATGCGCGCGCACAGGGGAACCTAAAGTGTTGGCACTCCATTGGCTTGAAACTCAGCATTCACTAACATTAATTGATATAACAGTTTTTTTGCCTCATCCATGACTCAGTATATCAAAATTAGATCGAGTGAAACTCTATGGTCCCCAAGGATATAAATACAGAACTCCTCATGCCTTCATGCACACTTTCTGAAGGCTCAAACCAAAGGCAAGACCATACCACTCTCTTGAGCCTAATTGCCATCCCTGTTGCTTTTATCTCTGTTAGTCTCATTCTTCATCAACAAGATTCCCCCATCTCCAACTCATTGTCCAAAATGTCCATATCCCCAGTTTGATTCAAACAATCAAACTGCTGCTCTAGAAACATAAATCAATCTTACTCGTAATTATAAGCCACAAGTTGAACTTGATAGGTTTCCAGACTATCCAAAAGTGAAATGCTTACTATAAGACCTTTGCACTCTAAGTTTCACCTCTATCTTAAACTAAAAGAAGTAAATCAACCAACACACAAGCTTCCCCCAGTATCTTCTATGATATTTTCCACTATGATATTTTCCAATCAAGTCCTAATCATGCATTTTTTGCCACAAGAATTTAAGCTAGAACAATTTAGAATAAATAATTTTGAGACATAGGCTAGCACAATTTAGAATAAATAATTGTAGACAAACTTAATGGGGGGGAAGAGAGAGAGAGATCAAATGTTGGCAGAAGTTCTTGTAATAAAAAAATTCTTTAATGAGTGAATCATAAATGTATTAATCTTCCTGATACAACCCTTATATTCAACAATTACTCATTTAATGTCCACAAAATGAGCAGAGGATACTCCTCCTTATCATTATAAAAGAAAGAGCAATCAGATGACTTAACTTAAGAAGTATGTCATTTTTTACCATGACATGGTCAGATCCATAACCAGCTCAAATTTGTGGACAAGTATCCAATTAATGGCAATAGTTTACAAGTAACATGATATTTTATAGAAACAGAAGACTGCTTTTAACATCCTCCAATTCCAAGACAACTAGATTAATCATTCAGATCTACGCAGATAAGAAAATAAAATTAACACAGGAAACAATAATTAACAAAAAATAAGCTCAGCCTACTTGTATTTGTCCACCTTGGCCACTGACCATATCAATCATTTTAATGTATGACCCTTCTTCAACTGGCTCATAAACCTGTAACATGCATAAAATTTATTATCTTGAAATAATAAATATTTGTCAATGCTTAAAATTCCAGAAGAATAACTATCAGAAGCATAAGTTCAGACAACTACTTTCTCATAATTTTCTAGTCGCTTTTTGAAGTCTCGATATCCAGCTTCAAAGTCTGGCCTGAAGGGAAACATTATTTACTAAGAAAAGAAATGCAAACTGAGAAAGAACTTCCTCATAAGTGCAAACAGCCATACTCTTCGGCATAATCAGGGCTTTGCTGGATTTTAAGACGTATATTTCTTTCAATGATGCGTTCATCATTGCATATCGTCTCCAAAAAGATAATCTGCAAGGACAAGCACATGCCATGTATCAGGCATTATTTAGGGATTAAAGGCTACATCAACATGTCAATAGAGTAAAAATCCAAATAATACTAATTTAGCAACAAACAACTATATTCAGGTTGTTAACAAATTATAATTTTTGCTGTGCAAATAGTTAATTCATGCCAATTTTACAAGATAAGATATTTCATATAGGAAGACTTGAGAGGTGAGGTCATTCAGGTTGTCTGTGCAGCAGATGTGATGGTCTGGACATACCCAAAAATTTCATCCTTTGAGAATTCTTAGGTATGCTGAAAACTAAATGAGCATGTACCTTGCATTTTCCTTCAGCCATTTTCATAAGCATATTTCTCCGTTTGCTGGTGCTGTTTGTGGCATCAAATATCCCCACCTGCAGTTAATTATAACAACCAATTAGAAGAGAGAAAGGTATAACTAAGGTGCAATGTCTATAAAATACAATAACTTACCTGGCCGCCTTCCTGCATCCAAGCTATCATATCATCCATTGCCAGAGCTGCTACCTAGTACCACGCGATGTATTAAAACTATGTGCAAAGAAAAAAGTTAATACAGTGTACAAGTCAAATGTAATATAACCATCCAAGCTAAAAGAAAAAGAAAAAAGAGTAGCAGTTACGCACACTGGCCATATGTCAATTTGCTGTCTAGTAGTGGGATAAAATAAGCAATTTGAGGTTTTCTATAAATGATTAAAGCATAAAAAATAAAGCAAAGTGAAGGAATTGCAGGAAATGAATCACATACTTCCATATGTGACCAAGTCACAATAAAAAGATTATTAACCCCCAAAAGATTTTTGCGGACTCAGGAAGTACATTTCTTATTTGACAACTTAAATAAGTATAATTAGCAAAAATTCACCTCATTGCGCGCCTCCATACCTTCTGGATTGTCACCTCGGAAAAATCAGCAGACTGCAAACAAAAATCTATGATCTCTCAAGACTAATAAGGATAAAAATAAAAGCCACATAACATACTTCTAAACAAAACCAGCTTCAACATGCAATCACCGTGTGGAGTTCAATGTCAGGCAAAGACATGGATATCATACACAGCCTGCTTACAAAGAGATACCAATGAAAAGTTATTGGTGGTTATCTGCTGAGTGCCCATAAGAAACCTTCTGCTTCAGTTTTTCACGCAAAAATGTATGGTCATGTCGATAAAATAAAAGGCATCATCACATGCCAAATTTCTTATATTTTCACTTTTCTTGTTTGGTAATGTCACGGGAGAGAGAGAGAGAGAGAGAGAGAGAGAGAGAATGTGAGAGAGAGAGAGATTAGAGTAGAAGAAATTCATAATTCAATTTCACGATGATTCTCCCAAGAGGGCCTTGGAGAGAATATACACCCAACAGTGGGAGGGTAGACCTGCTACAGCAGATCCTATTCCCTCATTCTGTTGCAACCAACATTTTTGTCCTTTTCCAGCCATTACACGTGGGCCCTATAGGCTAACTAATTCTTTAACAGAAAATGACAGCAAGAGAAACTAACAAATTACAACAGTAAGGAAATAACAAAAAGTTATAGCCATGAAGAGATTAAAAATTGGTAAGCTGGGTTCTTCTCGTGACAATTCTCCCCCCCTTAACAGATTTCTTATCCTCAAAAAATCATGAGGAGGCTGGCAACTCTCGGAAACTGTTTGAGTAAATCAGGCAAGTATTCCTAGGAGTTGTTCTCTGTTGATCCTTCCTTCCATTTTACTAACACTTGAATGAGTGGGGCTCCTTGACTGTAAAATACCCTCTGTCTAGTATAGCCTCCAGCTCTTCCACCCTATTCCCTTCCTCAGGAAGAGAAGGCAATGTTGGATTCATTGGTTCATTACCCACTGCCCTCTTCAAGAGAGAGATGTGAAAAACTGGGTGAATTTGGAACTCTTCAGGAAGTTGCAACCGGTAGGCCACCTTTCCCACCTTAGCCAATATAGTAAAGGGCCCATAATATCGGGGGCTAAGCTTAGATACCTGCCCTCGTGTGATTGATTTAAGATGGGAGTGTTTCAGCCTCAGATATACCTTCTCTCCCACTGTAAACTCTCGATCAGTCCTTCTCCGATCCACTACTTACTTCATTCGATTCTGAGCAAATGCCAACTCCTATTTCAGCTGTCGAGGCATTACCTGGAAAGAGGTAGGTTTGTGATCAAGACCGATCATGAAAGTTTGAAGTTTCTACCGCAACATTACTGCCTTCTTCATGACACCTCGACAATGCATCCGCTGCCCTATTTTCCTTGCCCTTCTTATATTGGATTGAGTAATCCAAACCCATTAACTTGGCCATTCCCTTCTTCTACAATTGGGTTTGAAATTTTGTTGCAATAGAAACTTCAAACTTTCGTGATCGGTCTTGATCACAAACCTACCTCTTTCCAGGTAATGCCTCCATCTGTCCACTACCATTAATACTACCACTATGAATTCTTTCTCATATATGCTGAGCCCTTGATGTTTAGGGCTCAAGACCTAGCTTAGGAATGCCAACAGTCTTCCCTCCTGTACCAATACTGCTCCAATACCAGTCCCACTTGCATTTGTTTCTAGCACAAAGGATTTAGTGAAATCTGGTAGTCCCAATACCGGTACCTTACTCATGGCTTCTTTCAACCTCTCAAAAGCCTCTTTTGTTATAGTACCCAGCTGATCCCCCCTTTCTTCAGCAACTCGGTTAGAGGTTTGCTAATGGTTCCATAGTTTTGTACAAACTGGTGGTAGTATCCAGTTAATCCTAGAAATCCCCTTAGGGTCCTCACAGAGGTCGGCCTTGGCCAAGTTATCATAGCTTCTACCTTCTTTGGGTCGGTGCTAACTCTTTCCTTTGATATAATGTGCCCCAAATACTCCACTTGTCCTTGACCAAATGCACACTTAGATTTCTTAATAAAGAGCTGGTTAGATCTGAGGATATCAAGGGTGGTTCTAAGATGAATCAAGTGTTAGTAAAAGGTAGGGCTATAGATAAGTATGTCATCAAAGAATACAAGTATAAATTTTCGAATATGGGTTCAAAAATTCTGTTCATGAGGGATTGGAAAGTAGCTGGGGTATTGGTGAGCCCAAATGACATCACTAAGAATTCAAAGTGCCTATGGTGTGTCCTAAAAGCTGTTTTATAGATATCTTTGGGTTTTGTCCTAATTTGGTGATAACCCGAACGCAATCCAGCTTAGAGAAGTATTGAGCATGATGAAGTTCATCCAAAAGGTCCTCCACCAAGGGTATAGAAAACTTACCCTAGAGCACAAGTCAAGTGGTTGGGCCATGATAAGTTGAGATTCGGACCAATAAGTCATGGGTTCGATTCTTTGCCCTGCACAATGAG